>NC_056483.1:239723-307797 GCF_008729295.1 Plectropomus leopardus
TGAATCTAACCTCAGTTTGTCTCCCTCGTGTTTTGTGAAACTTTAGGAAAGTGATCCTCAACTTAGGGCCTCTGATAGGACTCCTGGTGGCCCAAACCCTAACCCTAACCCTAACCCTAACCCATTTTCTAATTGACAATAAAAATAAAAAGATTTACACTGGGAATTGTTTTCGTCCTTTTAGTATACATAAGGTTTCAGCTAGAGCTTGTTGACAGAAATAAAAAATAATGAAAAAGTGCCTAGCTAAGCCTCCGATGTCCTAAACACATAGGAATGTCCTAAAATCTGAGAAATGTCCCAAGGTCCTAAAACTGTCCTAAAATTCTAGAATTGTCCTAAAATGTCCTCACTTAAGAGAAATTTCTAAAACTTTATAAATGTCTTAAAACATTAGAAATGACCTGAATGAAAATAAATGTCCTGATATATCCTAGAAATGTCCTATAATCCTCGCAATGTCCCATATTCTAGTAATATCCTAAAATCTGAACATTTTCCCAACACATGAGAAATGTCCTAAAATCCTACAGACATCCTTAAATGCAACTATATCTGAAAAATGTGAAAATAAAAATGTCCTGATGCATCCTTTGTGTGTCCTAAAATAAGGGAACAACCTAAAATTCTAAAAATGTCCTAAAAAAATATATATATATATATATATATATATATATATATTATATATATATAGATATAGATATAGATATAATTCTAAAGGTATTTTTAAAGACAAAAACAGACAAAAGTTAAAAATCACCAAATAAGAAAAATCACCACCATTTAAAAGAAGAAAAAAATATGTTTTCTTAAAAAATCTACAATAAAAGAAGTACAAAATAAAAACATTTAAATTTGTATGCCCCTCTTTTCACCCAAAATAAATACATTAGTCCCTTCACAGTACTTAAAACAATTATCTGACATGCCTCCCCCTTTCTGCCCCACCCCTCCCCTCTGATAAATAACGAACAGTCCCTTACTGCAGTCAGAAAATGACCCAAACTGCGCTGTAAGCAGAAACCTCCTCTCTCTGCAGCAGCTTCAGCTCCTGCTGGTGAATTAAATCAGTATTTCATGATGATATAAATGTAGTTTGGATGTTTGTTTTAGACCTTTGATAACGTTCAGCCTTCAGTCTGTCTGCGCAGGCGCACTGTGCGCAGCCGGCGGCTCCGCGCGCCGTTTGTCTGGAAGCTTCTAGAAGGTTCTACGGAGGAAAAAGGCGCGAGGACACGAAGCCTCAGGAAACCCTCGAGGAGCTTTTAGAGACGAAGAAAGGAGGCTGATGAGAGGAAGCTGGAGATCATCCCAGTAAAGCTCAGTAACGTTTGACAAAGGCAACAAACGCAGGACGATTCATCACCAGCTAACCAGCTAACCAGCTAACGGGCGAAATACGGCTAAATTTGACTCAGGACGATTCACAACAAGCTAACAGGCTAAATATGGCTAACGTTAGCCAGGTTAGCATCCCGTTAGCAAAGGTCTTTTCAGTGAACTTGACTGTGCCAACACAGCGGCTGTTTTTTAGTGGTGATGGCTAAATTAATTGAGTGAATACCTGTGTGTTTAACTTTATTATAACTGAGCTAACTGAGCTCAAACTAAACTCTGCTAAGTTAGCTGTCTTGGTTTGGTTAGCTGTTGCTAAGGTCGGTCTTTAGCTAACAACATATAAATGTCTCTCTTCAGGTAGCTAGCTGTCTCCGGCTGAACTGTGTGAAGGAGGACCTCCAGTCACAGATGGAGACACTTGAGGACAGTGTGAGTGTCCACTCAGTGGATTTGACTCTGCTTGAGGACAGACTGCTGTTCACGGTAGGAAAACACACACAGCTAGCTTTAGTTATATTAGTGGTCAGCGAGCTGCTCTTCCTAAGATAACTTGGTGTAATTAGCTGTCAGTTAACCACACTAAAACAACCAGGTTTAGTCAGTCAACAGCATCATTAGCTGTTAACGTATTAACTGGGGGCTCCTGAGGGTCAGACGACCAGATGCAAGCAGAATCAGAATCTAGTTTTATTGCTAAGTGCATTTACATATACAAGGAATGTGACTTGGTGTTTTGGTGCAAAACAATTAACATAAAGGAAAAATAAAAAAGTGAATTTAAATAGGATAGATTAGAACATAAGATAAAAATATATAGAAGCAATTTAAATATATAAAATGACATAATAGAATATAAAGGACACAAAAAGTATGTACTGAAGGTGCATGGAAGAATTGTTCAATGTAATGTTTTCAGACTCTGGGGCTGGATTAGAGCCTGTGTCATGTGGGCTGTGGGGGAAGCGGGAGGGCCGGAGTATTGTTCATGATGGTGACAGCAGAGGGGAAGAAACTGTTCTTGAGTCTTGAGGTTTTGGTCCTGATGGACTGCAGCCTCTTGTCAGAGGGGAGGGTCTCAAAGAGTCCGTGTCCAGGGTGAGAGGGGCTGATGTTCAGCTCCCATTGCAGGTGTGCAGGTAAAACACACAACAAAATGGGTGTTCATGGTCCCCAGGAGGTGGAAAGACTGTGCAGTGGAAACTGGGGAGTCACAAAGGGCGATGGGGGCGGGGGCGGCAGCGATCCCTCTGAAATCCACTACCATCTCCACTGTCTTCAGAGCATTGAGCTCTAAGTTGTTCTCGCCGCACCAGGGCCACCAGATGGTCCACCTCCCACCTACCTGCAGGTGGACTCGTCCCCACCAGAGAACTTGAGGAGCTTGACGGACTGATGAATTGATGTGCAACTGTTCGTGTACAGGGAGAAGAGGAGAGGAGAAAGCAGCCTTGAGGGGAGCCGGTGCTGATGTTCAGCTGTCTCTCTGCTGTCTTTAACTCACTTTCTCTCAGAGAGCTTCAGATCAAGAGGAATATGAAGGAGCTGATGTTCAGCTGTGTTTCTGTTCCCTCAAAGTCTGCAGAAGAAAACATCACAGAAAAAGAAACACTCAAGTTTCAAACTGTGAATTTATTTACATGATCCAAATATAAAGATTATGTAGCAACATTCTGACCGAAACTCATTCTAATTCATCCTGTTCGAGTCAAGAAAGACTATCATAACAATGTTTCAGTGCTTACCTGTGTGAGTGTGTGTGTACACACATACACACATTTAGCTGATTTCCTGTAAATGGTGAAGGGAGGGGCAACACTGACAGCAGATCAAGTTACATAAAGAACCAAAACAGAAACCTTGATACTGAATTGTTAAGTGCGTCAGTCCAGACTCCATGTTGAGGCAGACGAACGAAACCTGAAGACGGAGGCAGGGTGAGTGTTTATTCAACATTTTATTATTTTACAGTCAAAGTCTCGGAGTCAATTTTGTCCCTGTGGACTGTAGAGGAAAGAAATGTTAGAATGAACTCTGTGTGTGTGTGTGTGTGTGTGTGTGTATGTGTGTGAGATGAGAGAGAGAGAGAGAGAGAGAGAGAGACTTCCTGTTTTCTCAGTCTTTCATGTAAGAGTTGTAGGAAACTTGTTTCCTTTGAATGTTGTGAGCTCAGTTATAATACATCCATGGCTGACAGTCAGTGTTGCTGTTTGGCCTCTCTAACTGACTTCAGATCAGAAGATGAGTGCTTGTATGGAGGAAGAGGAGGACAGAGCAGAGTCTCTGGTATCTGGCTGTCTGTCTGTGAAGAGCGATCGGTCCATAGAAGAGCCTCCGAACATCAGTAATGAACCTGGACCCTCAGACACAAAGTAAGAGACTGTTTCTAGTGTGAGTTGGTCTGATGGAAAATGATGCATTGAGGATGAAGACAAAGTCTTCAGACTAAGATTGATCTTATTCTGGGTTTTCTGGCCACAAACTACAAATTAAATTTCTGTAGAAAAATACATAAGAACCTCCATTTCAGAGCGTTACATTTCAAGAAAAAATATTCATATTTTAATTTAACTTTAAGGCGACTGTAACAATCTGCTATTTTTTCACAGTCTCAAAGGAAGTCATTCAGATGTGTGCTTTATTTTCTGATATTTATTGAAAAAAACATTTCTATCTCTCCAAACAGCTATTATGACCAAACAGTGCTTGAATCATAATTATACAACAAGTAGTTCTCACTAAGTAATCTCATTGATCCTCAAGACATTTATAACGTGCTTAAATCTGCAGAACAGCACACCGGCCTCAGCACAAAGAGGATTTCTCCACACCGTTTCTGAAACATTTCACAAAGAAACACTATCACTCCCACAGTAATGCAAACAGGGGGCAGCAATACATGTAACGTCAACTTCATAATATTGACATTTTAAACCGTTGTTTCCAAAAATACAGCTGAATATGTGTGAAGAAAGAGCCAACTCAGTAATGGTGTAAATTATAAACTAACACAAAGATGACATTAATCTGCATAAACCACCATTTCTGCGCAGACACGCAGCGCTGACAAAAAAGGACATTTGTGTGTCTGACCAGAAAACGCTGAACCTAGCCAGTATTTCCCATCATGCCATGATCTGGACTGAGTGGTTTTTAGTTTGCAGATAAATGATTGGGGCTGCAGTGAAACGTGAAAGGCTAAATGGCAGCATAGAGCAGAAAACTTCACTAGATAACATTTCATTAATTTTGGAAATGACAAAACCTCTACCTTTTTCATTAATTTTGACTTTTCGACTTTTACCTTGCTTCTGAATTATTGGAAATGTTTGTCATTCTCTGGCATCCTCCATCAGCTCAATGCTCAACTATATGTACAAGTTAGCCAGCAGAGTGAAGCGGGACTATAAAATGTGTCTGCAAGTTGTTACTAAGGTGCGACCTACTCGCTGGAGTAGTGAACCACGTTTCATTTCATGAAGGATTCTACTGACGGGACTGATTGTTTTCTAGGAATTAGTCAGATCCCGCCCACTTCCATGGAAATGGAGATAACAGTCACAAAAGGCTTTTTATTTTGAGAGATAATTGCCCCAGAATATGAATATATTTTGATTATTATATTTTGATTTTTATTTTGTTGGTAATAGTTGTATAGTTGCAATATTACACTCGAGGGCGAGCTTTAACACTTCACTGATGCTCGCTGACCTCGGCGTAAGCGCCACGGTCCTGACTGCATCACTGTTGTGCTCAAATGACGTGAAAGCACACCCTCTTGTGTAATATTGCTTAACTATGCAACATGCGGGAAGAAGCATTTATAGAAAAGCTTTGCTCACCTTGATAATGTGGTTTGATGGTCTGAGTTTGTTCTTTAACTACTCACGTAAAATGTAGTGATGGAAATATAACGTAAGGGTTCACTTACTGAAGATTCACAACATGCAGCTGAAAGCTTTGAATTATTGGTTAGTCGACCTTTGAGTTTAGATTCTCTCCACTATATTTTGTTCCTGAAGGTCAAGAACAAACATCCATGAACTGAACTCACGTCAAAGTTATCAGCTGACAAAAAAAGAAGGCAGAAAATGGTCAAATGTAGATTTGAACCACTTTTGTTTTTTAGAATATTTTAATGGCATTAATGCATTTATTTGACATTTCACAACAGAAAGTGACAGAAAACAGAATGATATTAAGAAAAGGAAACTGTCCTCTTCAATGGAGGCTTTAGTGTCAAGTTGCTGCAGAGTGTGTTGAATTTGTATTAATAAACAAACTACAGTCGCTGCACTTTGTGTCAGGACGTCCTGAAGGATCCGTCTCTACCAGCTGTGGACACTGGTTCTGCAGAAAGTGCATCACCTCATACTGGGACCAGTCTGCTTCATCAGAGAGACTCCTGCTGTCCTCAGTGTGGAAAAAGATCCAGAACAAGAGCTGGACTGCAGAGAACCAGTCAGACCAGCACTGTGCAGAGTAAGACTGCAGGTCTGTCTGCTGATGTCCTCATGTCTGAAAACAGATTCTTCCTTGTTTTTTGTTGTGTTTTACAGCAAAACATGAAAGATTTTACTTAAAAAAAAAAACAAAACATCCTGCATTTAGTTTTTTTTTTGTTATTTACTTGATTTCATGTTGTTACTGAAAACATTTTTTCAAAATCATAATTTTTTTTCTTCTCATTTAAATGTTGGTCTGCAGGAGGTTTTAGACGAACATAAGATCAGTCTGAAGAGCAGATGTGAACGTGTGACTGAAGGAAGTGATGAAAGCAGGAAGTGAAACCCTCCTGAACAGGATCTACACTGAGCTCTACATCACAGAGGGACAGAGCGAAGACGTTAATACCCAACATGAGGTGAGACAGCTTGAGACGGCGTCCAAGAAGAAGACCCTCCATGACACTCCGATCAAGTGCCACGACGTCTTTAAAGCCTTACCTGACCAACAGAAACGCATCAGAGTCGTTCTGACGAACGGCGTCGCTGGCGTCGGAAAAACCTTCACGGTGCAGAAGTTCACTCTGGACTGGGCCGAGGGTTTGGAGAACCAGGATGTCAGTCTGGTGGTTCTGCTTTCGTTCAGGGAGCTGAACTTGATCAGAGATGAGCGGTTCAGTCTCCTCTCGCTGCTCCATGTTTTCCATCCAACATTACAGAAGGTCACAGCAGAGGAGCTCGCCGTCTGTAACGTTTTGTTCATCTTTGACGGCCTGGACGAAAGCAGACTTTCTCTGGATTTCAACAACAATGAGGTCGTATCTGATGTCACACAGACGTCATCAGTCAACCTGCTGCTGACAAACCTCATCGAGGGGAATCTGCTGCCCTCGGCTCTGGTCTGGATCACTTCCCGACCCGCGGCAGCCAATCAGATCCCTCCTGCACGTGTTGACAGGGTAACAGAAGTACGAGGCTTCACCGACGCCCAGAAGGAGGAGTACTTCAGGAGGAGAGTCGGCGATGAAGAGCTGTCCAGCAGAATCATCTCACACATCAAGACATCCAGGAGCCTCCACATCATGTGTCTGATCCCAGTCTTCTGCTGGATCACGGCTACAGTTCTGGACCACATGTTGACCACAGAGCAGAGAGGAGAGCTGCCCAAGACCCTGACCGACCTGTACTCACACTTCCTGCTGGTTCAGACAAAGAGGAAGAAGCACAAGTATGATGAGATGAGTCCACGGGAGCTGACGGAGGCTGACAGGGAAGTTCTTCTGAAGCTGGGGAGGCTGGCGTTTGAACATCTGGAGAAAGGAAACATCATGTTCTACCAAGAAGACCTGGAGCGATGTGGTCTGGATGTCACAGAGGCCTCGGTGTACTCGGGAGTTTGTACCCAGATCTTCAGAAGAGAGAGTGTGATCTTCCAGAAAACCGTCTACTGCTTCGTCCATCTGAGCGTTCAGGAGTTTCTGGCTGCAGTCTACGTGTTTCACTGTTTACACCAACAGGAGGACAGAGGTCCTGGAGGACTTCCTGGGGACAGACTTCAAACACAGGGACTCAAAGTCAAAGTCCTTTTTTTCAGAAGATTTCTAAGCGTTTTGGAAACAGTGATCATGATTACCCATCTCTGGATGATTTCCTAAAGAGAGCCATGGAGAAATCCCTGAGGAGTAAAAATGGTCACCTGGACCTGTTTGTTCGCTTCCTTCATGGCCTCTCTCTGGAGTCCAACCAGAGACTGTTAGGAGGCCTGCTGGGTCAGACTGACAACAGTCCAGAAATCATCCAGAGAGCCATCAGAAACCTGAAGGAGATGAACAGTTATTGGATCTCTCCTGACAGAAGCATCAACATCTTCCACTGTCTGATGGAGATGAACGATCACTCAGTCCATCAGGAGATCCAAGAGTTCCTGAAGTCAGAGACCAGATCAGAGAAGAGACTCTCTGAGATCCAGTGCTCAGCTCTGGCCTACATGCTGCAGATGTCAGAGGAGGTTCTGGATGAGTTGGACCTGAAGAAGTACAACACATCAGACCAGGGACGACTGAGACTGATTCCAGCTGTGAGGAACTGCAGAAAAGCTCGGTAAGTCCAGATGTGATTGTAAACATTATAAAACAACGTAAAGCTGAATCCATCAGTATTAGAGATACACACTCCACACATGCACAATGTGAAACTTCAACAGTACAAGTTTTCTTAAAGAGCTGAATCTTCTGTATCAGTCTGAACTCGCTGCCGTCCCAAACGCTCTTCAGAAGTTAAATCCAGTCGGGACCAATCAGGGATCCACACTGTTTTTACAACATAAGCAGCCAATCAGGGACTGTGTTAGAGCTACACAGCATGTTGTTTCAGCTTCGATGTGCAAAAAGTTGCACCTAAAGACGTCCAATAACAAGTGCTGCAGTTTTTATGGAAAACTCACGTTTGTCATTTTCCATGACTAACCCGGCCAAGTCGTCCCCTTAAAGACAGCTTGTGTGTTTATGTGAAGTAGTGTGATGGTGTTTGCTGTGATGAGCGAGACTCTCCTGCATGTGTGTGTGTAGCAAAGTATCATAACCAGGCTGGAGTGTGTCGCAGACACTCAAGTGTATGTTTTTATTAAAAAGAAATTTTATAATTGGTCTTTAAAAAATCATGGTTTTTAAAATATTGATATTATTATATGTTTTTAAAAATTGTCCATGAAATCTGTTTTAACTCTGATTATCTGTTTTCACAGACTCTGTCGCTGTGAACTCTCAGAGACTCACTGTGAAGTTGTGGCCTCGGCTCTGAAGTCCAACCCCTCCCATCTGACAGAGCTGGACCTGAGCTACAACAACCTGCAGGATTCAGGACTGAAGCTCTCTGCTGGACTGAAGAGTCCACACTGCAGACTGGAGACTCTGAGGTCAGTTCATGGATTTTGCTCTTGTACTGTTTGTATAACCAAATTTAAAATCCATACCAGATGTTGAAATTTCCCTCAGTTTACTTGTTTTCTGGGTTTGTCTGAGCACAAATCACAACAACTCTTTTTAAAGTTCTTCAGTCCGAACAGAAAGTCTCCAAATTTAATCTGGACTCAAACTGGATCAGTTTTTGTCGAAAATGAGACGATTAATTCTTCAGTGTGCTGCGAAATTTTAAATTTTTGTAACAGGTGAAACATCAATTTACAGAAAAACTGAAGAAAATCAAAACTTTAAGGAATAATATGTTTTTTATATGTAGTTTTTATTTCAGAGCACAGAAACATGTACATAAAGTCTGTCTGTGTGAAAAGATTTTTGGGAAAGCTCATTGATGAGGACACAGTAATGTTGAGCTGCACATTGAAACCTGAACACATCTGATTGGATCATTAATAGATTTTTATCTTCATCTTTGATTCTTTATTCAGGTTGAGAGCTGGTGCAGTTTGTCAGAGATCAGCTGTGCTTCTCTGGTCTCAGCTCTGAAGTCCAACCCCTCCCATCTGACAGAGCTGGACCTGAGTGACAACGAGCTGCAGGATTCAGGAGTGAAGCAGCTGTGTGGTTTTCTGGAGAGTCCAGACTGCAGACTGAAGACTCTGAGGTCAGACACCATTTTTTACTTCTGTGCTGAGATTAATATGATGTGAAAGTTGTGTTGACTCTAAACTGCAGACATCAGGCTGATATTTCTGATCAAATCACATCTGATAACATTAAAACTCACATTTCAAGGGTTCAGAGTAAGTTTGTAAAATGTCAAATCACATTTTGAAACTGAAAAACTGAATTTAAAATTTATATCTTTTTATTCATAAAGTCTCGACTGTTAGTCGTTAATAGTTTCCGATCAATATCACAGCAAACGTTTTGACATGTGAATTGGGCTCATTTCCATCAGCTGGTCTGAAGTGAACAAACTCAGCTGCACTGAGGTCAGTTTGGTCAGAAGTTTGCTGTAAAGGCTGCACTTCACACATGGCTGTAATCCACCAGTAAACACGGCAGAGCAAGGAAAAAGTTGTGAACTGGAAAAATAAAAGTGGTCTTGGCCGTCTAACCAGGTCTGACAGAAAGACGGAGAGACGTCTTCACCAGTATGTTAAACTGGACAGGTTTTCTGTGTTTTTCCGTTTAGTTAGTGCTGTCTTTACGAGTGTCCCAGAGCTGTCTGACCAAGATAAGAGACAAACGTCTCACCTTCACAGTCCCAAAAGAGTTCACCTTCACAGAACAAACTGTTACCCAACGAGGAAAATAAGTTTGATATGTGAGGAACATTTAAAAAAAGCATGAATATCATTGAATCAAATGTAGATGATGGTTCAGAGTCATTATAGTGACTGGATTATTATATTTCAGGGCTAAAGAGATGAACTATACTTTTTCATTGATCCCAGTTACTGTAATTTCAGTTACTGTGCGTCCCTCTGCATCTGAGCACAGCTGAATGTAACTAAGTACATTTATTCAAGTACTGTACTTAAGTACATATTTGAGGATACTTTTCAGTTCCTTGAGTATTTTGATCTCATGTCACTTTCCACTTCTGCTCCACTAAACTTCAGAGGGAAATATTGTTACTTTTTACTCACTGATATTTTTTAAAAACTACTTCACAAACCACACACAAACCAAAATGATGGAAATATGCAAGCTCAGCTGAAAAAATAGTCTCTTAATTATAAATGAATTGGCAACTATTTTTAATCCTTATTCAGCAAAAAACTGAATTGGCACATTTATTTTTCTATCATGCGTTTTATGACACATAGACAGTTTGTAGTTAAATTTTATGCAATCAAAAAAATTTTTTTTTTTGAAAAAAAAATGTAAAAATAAAAAAAAACCTTTTTGAAACTGTAACTTTTACTTTTTAATACTTGAATTATAAAAAAAATCACATTCTGACATTTTCAGTTTATTTAACAAACTCAGTTTTCTGTCCTGCAGAAGTTCTTCTTCTTTCAGCCTTTTTTGGCCGCGATCTTTTCGGATTTTTGCAACGGCCCAAAACCTGCCCTTATATGGTTTTAGGGGGCGTTACCTGTGCTGACAGGTGTGACTGATGATTCTGGATTCATTCTGCTCACCTGGTCAGAGCAGATTTATGTTCAGAGCGTTTGCTGCATCTGGAGTTTACTTCTCTGAGATTTTTCTTTCAAAGTGTTTTGAAGAAAAAATATCAAAGAAATTGAAGAGGATGTTGCTGCATGAGGCCCAGAGTCTTCTAATGACACATCTGTGATTCTTTATTCAGGTTGAGAGCTGCAGGTTTGTCAGAGATCAGCTGTGCTTCTCTGGTCTCAGCTCTGAAGTCCAACCCCTCCCATCTGACAGAGCTGGACCTGAGTGACAACTAAAGCTGCAGGATTCAGGAGTGAAGCAGCTGTGTGGTTTTCTGGAGAGTCCAGACTGCAGACTGAAGACTCTGAGGTCAGACACCATTTTTTACTTCTGTGCTGAGATTAATATGATGTGAAAGTTGTGTTGACTCTAAACTGCAGACATCAGGCTGATATTTATGATCAAATCACATCTGATAACATTAAAACTCACATTTCCAGCAGGAACATTGTCTTCTACAGTTACATCTGTGATTCTTTATTCAGGTTGCAGAGCTGCAGGTTGTCAGAGATCAGCTGTGCTTCTCTGGTCTCAGCTCTGAAGTCCAACCCCTCCCATCTGACAGAGCTGGACCTGAGTGGAAACTACAACCTGCACGAAATCAGACGTGAAGCAGCTGTCTGATCTTGTGGAGAGTCCAGACTGCAGACTGGAGACTCTGAGGTCAGTCGAGGGTTTGGATTCGGTCCGTGCTGGTTTCAGCAGGATTGTCCTAATACCAGTTAGTTTCAGAGATCCAGTATTTCCTGTAAAGCTGCAGTGTTTCAGCGTCTGCTTTCCTCAGTGAAGCTGTGAGAGGACAACGGTGACAGAAAGACATAGACAGAGACGACAGTCAGCCAATCAGACGAGCCAGAAGCTGGTTGTGATGGTGTGTTTGAGTTGGCGTGAAGACGACTGTTGTCGTCGTGTCGGCGTCTCCAGGAACTAAAGCTGGATTACAGCTGACAGCATCACAACGTGGACAGAGACAAACTGTCCACCGTCAAATGTGATGTCTTTCAACAGTAAACAGCTGATGAGTTGATGTTTGTCACAGATCTGAGATCAGTGTGACTGAAGCCTGCAGAGCAGCATCATTACAGCAGTAACATGTGGACTTTATACAGAACAGAGGCTCTGCTCAGGTCCACTGATCCCAGCTCAGGTCCACTGATCCCAGCTCAGGTCCACTGATCCCAGCTCAGGTCCAGTGATTTCAGCTCAGGTCCAGATCCCAGCTCAGGTCCACTGATCCAGCTCAGGTCCACTGATCCAAGCTCAGGTCCACTGATCCCAGCTCAGGTCCACTGATCCCAGCTCAGGTCCACTGATCCCAGCTTAGGTCCAGTGATCCCAGCTCAGGTCCACTGATCCCAGCTCGTAGTCCCAGCTCAGATCCAGTGATCCCAGCTCAGGTCCAGTGATCCCAGGTCAGGTCCAGTAGTCCCAGCTCAGATCCAGTGATCCTAGCTCAGGTCCAGTGATCCCAGCTCAGGCTGGACTCTGCAGTCTGAACCGCCTTTGACGTCATGTATCTATCTGTCCAGGTGTCTTCATGTTTTGTCCAAATATTTTCATAACAAACTCCATATTTGCATGTTAGTAAAATGTTTAAGCAGATGAAACATTGAAATGTGTGTGTGTTTTCTCTCATCAGATGGTTTTGATCTCTATCAGAGTGATCAGAGAGCTGCTCTGTCCTTCAACACACGGAGACCTCCACGTCCTCTGCTCCTCCAGGACCTGCATTCTGTCTCTTCTGTTTTTATGTTCAGATGAAGTCAGAGTGACTCTGCAGATTAATGTCAGCATAACTGAAATTACAGTCACTGAGCTGCACTCAGGTTATGTTCCTGTTAATCTCTCTTTCTTTGAGTCTCTGCTGTGAAAAGACGGAGAACTGCCGTTAACTTGTTTACACTGTAACTTGTACGGCTGAACAATAACGAACGTCAGCGGATTAACTTTTGATTCTCAATCGCCCCCTGGTGTCTGACTGCAGTATAGGTCATAAAGCCCGCCCCTCTATGTCACTGAATGGTCATAGGCCAAACTAAAAACTCAAAGTACACGTCTCATAAATGTTTCCCAAAGACGGTTTCTGTCTCTGAAGGTCATCCTCATCACCCTGATGTTTGTTCAAGTGTTTGTTTTTATGGTAAGTTTGGTTTTGATGAGTTATTAAATTATACAAAAGGGTCTTTTTTTTTGCCATGATTGACAGCTACACCAGCCAATCTTGGTCAGAGGGGTGTTTCAGTGGGAACTCCCCCACCGTGATATAACTACTGCTCAGACTCCGGCTCTCAATTACATTATTCTCGCAAGATAGCATAACACCTTAGTTACTATTAAACTGACTAAAATGATTCTTTCAGAAATCTTTAAAATGCTCGGACATAGTATGTTGGATTTTATGAACTGGTGTTTCTCTTTTGACATTGCACTGTGAAATCTCAAAATAGTAATAATTGTTATTAATACTAATTATAATTATTATTTTGTTGTTAAATAACTTAATAAAGTCCTTTTATTAAACTCGTCATCATGGAAATCCAAACAGTAGAATTTTACATGCAGATTGAGAAACAAAAAATTGTCCAGAAAACACTTCTGTTGGCAAACCAAATAGATGCTTTTATGATAATGTAATATGTTGATTGTCTTACATGTGTTCTACTCTGAAAAGTTTTTTTTCTTTTCAACATTTGATGTACATAATGTAACTTTTTTTTATTGAAAGGAAATCCTGTTTTACATCAATAAAGTCTTAAAAAGTCTTAAATCTACTTTGCCTTAAGCTGCAGACTTGGTTCAGTCCCAGGTGCAGCAGCAGTCTCACGATACAAAGACAGCGCGAGAGACGGGCAAAGAGGGGCTGAGCGGATCAGTACGCTGCCTGCACTATTGTTGTTTATTGTGTGTGGTTTTTGACTGGTTCAGGTACATAAGAATTTCACTGTGCATTGTATTTGTATGATCGTGCATGTGACAAATAAATTTGAACTTGATTGGACAAAATTGCAAGGTCATGCCGAATTCACGTGGTTGGCTGTCTTTGAAATGTTAAAACTGCAACATCAGGAAATGTGTGACATTGTCCATTTTAATGATGTGTCCTTGATTACAACATATTCACTCAAAATTGGTGGCAATCAGGGCTGGTTTGCTGGAAAACAAGGTTCAAAGAGAAAGGAAGTGGTAGAAGAGCCAGAGCGTCTCTGGTAAAGTCGGGTATTTGTTGGTTGTGTTTTGCTTTGGAACAAAGCGTCTGCTAATTTAATGTAATTAGAAAAAAAAGTGGGACAATAGGTTGCACTGTTTAACACAAACTGTCTCTCCTGGTTTCTTTTACACAAAGGAGGCAGCTTTGTTGTGTTTAGTTGCTGAGTCACACACACACACACACACACACACACACACCTCCCATGGCAACAGTCAAACTTTTCCTTTGCAGAGCCAGTTTTAATTTGACGCCTTGAGTTCACTGCCTCTCTCTGTCTTTGTCTCAGAGTCTCACTCGGCTTCTGACTGTGACCCGCTGGCTTATTTCAGAGTTGTTGTTTTTTGTCGGAGCAGCAGTGACTCGTTCTCACACTCGGACACTCACGGCGCACAGGTCAGTCACCGCTCGTTCCCTCTTTTACACCAGCAGCCTCAGCGATTCACTCTGTGGCTCGAGGGCACTTTGACGGTTCGGGTCGTTCATTGTGATGATTTACAGTTTGTGATGTGAGACAATCATCCAGATTGTGACCAACTTGTCTCAGTGAATAATTTATTTTCACTTGTTACTGTGAAAGCAATATCACAAATTCTCAAATTTAAATTTGACAAAAAACATTAAGTTGGACCTAACAATGAACTGGTTAGATTTTAGTTGAAAATGTCAAAGTTCAGGGTCTATGTGACCTTGTTTCTGTCTCATTCTTGTGAACGTGAAAGTTTGAGAAAACCTGGTGGGAATTTAGCAAAAAACGTACACTTTGACTCTGATGGACTGATCAGATTTTGGTGATTATAGGCAAGGTCAACCTGATCTTGCGTCTGTCTTTCTTTCATGGACTCAACCCCAACAACACAGGAGGGAATTTCCTGAAATTTGGCACAAACGTCCATTCTGACTCAAAAATGATCTGATTGGATTGGATTGGAAGTCTAAGGTCACTGTGACCTCAAAAACATGTTTTGGCCAAAACTCAAGAATTCATTTTGCTAATCATGATAAACAGGATAAAATGAAGTGATGACATTTTATATGTTAAAGGTCATAGGTGAACTGTGCTGTGATGTCGTAATGTTTTCAGGCTTTTATTCACAGAAAATAAGTTTCAGATAAACGGTTAACTCCCTGATCCTATTTTCTAGGATGGCAGATAGAGGCTTATACGTAAAAAGGGAGAGCCCATTCTTTAAAAAAAATCAGGAAAAAACATTAGGAATCAAGTCTCCATTAACTGTGTACGTGCTTCGTTAAAATGCATGTGCTAAATGAATGTCAAATAAACAACTCTAAATAATATCCCAGAGTATGTCCTGGCTGTCAGATGGCAGATCCAGACGCTCCAGCGGAGGCTTCACACAGGGAACAGTCGCTCATCGTTCCCCCAGCGGGCAGCTCTGAACCTGGGCCGAACACCTCTGCTCCTTCCCCGGACACGGAGCTCCAGGCAGGAGGGCAGGAAGTCCAGGACGGCTGCAGGAGAGAGGAGGAGGAGGAGGAGGAGGAGGAAGGAGGAGACAGAGCCTTTACCAAACCCACACCTCCTGTGCTTCACCTCCGCAGAGGTACGGATTCATTAACTCATTCATTCTTTATTATTGACCTCTTAATGCTCCAACATACTGATATTATTTCTACCACTTTAACTTAAAGTGATCCTAATCTGAACCTCGAAGAGTCACAGTACGACTGATGACTGAGGCGCCGTTTACTCAGGAGCATTTTTTGTTTTGCATGAAACATTCAGTTTTCGTTGCGGTTTGGCCTTTCGTTTACACCTGAACAGTTTTAGGGCCTCAAAACGCAAGTTTTTGAAATCGGGTTCCAGAGTGTTTTCTTTTTTTTAAAACTTCGCCCCCTCTGTCATCGTGTAAACTGCTGATACGCGGATCATGTGAGAACAGTGACGTCACGCATGCACATTACTTCAGCACAGCACGAGAGGACAGGACACGATACGACAATACAAGACACATCACGACACGGCATCACGGGACATGACAGGACGAGACACAAGATGACAAGGCATCACGGGACATGAAAAGACAACTTCATTACTTTTTACATTTTGCATATTTCTAAAGGTCGTTGTATAGTAATGAAAAAGAACCGATGGTCATTTCAGAGAATGTGTGGTCTTTAAAATTTGTCAAAAAGTCCTGAAAAAGTTGTGGAAAAGTTTTGGTAAAAAAATGTTTTTGAACCCTGATCGCTGCTTGCAGCTTTAGTGTGTTTTGTGTGTCGCACACTTTCTCTGTTTCCGATCCTGAGATGCGGCGGGCAGAGGACATCGGCGAATAGGAGGCCAGAACCAGAGAGCCATTAATCACATGACGTCTCCGGCGGCCGCTCCGTCCCCGCCCACCGCCACGTCTGTGAGTAAACAGTAAAAGTCATTTTAAGGACCTCTCATCAGTCTGATGACCAGCAGGGGCCTCGTCATAATGTGATTATGATGAGGCTGTCAAATGATTGATTAGTACATTGTGATTAATCCCATTCTTATTAAACAGTTTTCAGGTGTGTATTAACAAGGTGAAGAAATTCTTACCAGTTTCTGGGTTTTGGTAGCCATGTTTTCTTTTAAAATGAGCAGTTTTTCTTTTCTTTTGAGCTTCTGGCAATTATTTTCTGTAAAAATCTGATTTTTAGAGAAACTGTAAAATTGTAATGTCTAATTTCTGATGGTCCTTGAACACATCATGTTGGAGCCACCTCCCCTCCTCTGATAAATAAAGAACAGTCCCCTAGTTAATCAGTATTATTCTGTAATAACGAACTATTAATCTGCTCGAATTTACCCTTTTATATTTGTGTATGTTTTCATTTTATTGTGAATTGTTTGCTTGTATATTCACTACATGTAGACCAGATTTGGTCAATGCTTCACCACATCTTTTGTCTTCATTGTGCTCAGTAATAAACTGACTCGACTTTTGGCTCCAGTGATCGACGCAGCATGAACACGTCCTCTGACCGCCAGGATCAGAGACATAACTGTGAGAATCCTGAAGGGTGTCTTCAGGGACTGCTTTGTGTCCAGGTGTCCGGTAAAAGGACGCTGCTGCTGTCCAACGAGGCGAGGAGAGAGATGGCGAAGCAGGCGAGAGCCCTGAAGGAGGAGAGACGAGCGGCGCTGGACGCCCGACACAAATACCTCATCAGCAGGTTGGTGGACGCCGGGACGCTGCCGGAGGCGGAGGCGGAGGACGCCGTCATCTCCGACGACAAGGTAACATCTGCAAGTCCCCAAACAGTCCTCAAATGAATTAGTCAGTCTAAAATAATGCCTTTTTGGTCTAAAAATGTCATAAATTCATCTTCTAAAGTCTTAAAAGTGTTTTTTCTAATGCATTGATACATTTCAGAATAATAGGTAACTTATTGCTCTCTCCCAAAAGTCATGTTTTATATTAAAGCAAATATTTGGGCAAAAAAATCCCCCTAACTCTTTTTTTGTGAAAATAAGTCTTAAATTTCATTGTGAGTCGTTGAAAAAGTCCTGAAAAGTCTTAGTTGACTTGCTGTGAGCTGCAGGAGGCCTGCTCTAACACGGCTCCATGTTCAGATCGTTTCCGTCTGGTTCTTCCAGTTCGGTCTGATCGATGATTTCTTTGCTGCCAACGGATCCAAGAAGCTGATTTTCTTCTATCAGAGTGTGAAGCAGGTAAATAAATGTACAACATCACATTTTTTTCTTCAGGTTCATGTCATGATTATTTAAAATAATTGATATATCATCCCAATGATAAAAAACATATGCTAAAAGTCCTAAAATGCAGCTAAAATATGCCTTACTTTACATTCTGTTAAAAAAACAAAATAGTTTTATTGCATCACAAATAGGACACATTTATTTATTTTATTTATTTTACCTTTAAATGTACTTTCTTTGTAGCGCAAAAAAATGTCAACACCTGATTAAAATCTCTAGATTTCACTATGAAACATCTCAGCTGATGACTTAAATAAGACAGCTATTACAGGTTTTGTTGATATATGTATATTTTAGATATTTTCTTTCCACTTATTCTGAAGGAAGAAATGTTACCGATGCAAAAAAGGCTGAAATTTTAAAACTGAGCAGTGCATACAAACTCTTTTCACACATCAACATGTTGCTCAAAAATCCTGGATTGTATTTCGCTGTCTCACAGGTACACTGAACCACACGCTCCTGACAATTGATCATTTATTTATTGATTTATTATTTCCATGTTTTCTTATCAGTGAAACATCGTGTAACTTTATCAAAAGACTAGTTTATTCCTTTTATTTCTTGCATATAAATGGCTAATATTATAGCAGTAACTTAACTATTTTTTTAATTTAATTTAAGGTAATTTAATTGAATGCAATTAATTGAATTTAATTCAGTGTTATTTAATTTAGTTTGATTTAATTTAGATAAAGTCAGTCCAGGACGTCTGGGATTTGGTTGTGGAGATGATGGTCTGGTAGTTTCTGCTGATTAATGCTTGATGAAGATCTTTTATATTTTCTGAGTTGGGTGCGTATCTCACGTGTTTTGGCAGAGTCTCTTTTATTGTCGGTGACGCAGCAGCGTGTTAAGATGCTGCTGCATATTTATGATCATCCTGGTGATGGAAATTAACCTCCATCTGCTTAATGTGGGTTTTTTTTCTTGTTTGTTTTTTATCATGATATCATGAGATCAAATTATCTCTTTTCTCATTTTCTAATTTCCACTTTCTGTCTTTCCTCTTTTATTAATCATTATTTTCTCATTTTTCCATCATTTCTTTTCTGCAGAATCTGTCCTCCAGTCATCTCTCCTCTGTGGACGCGGCGGCTTCAGCTGTGGCCGACAGGAAACTCTTCCTCACCACAGGGAGCTCTGAGGTGGGATCAGCTGCTCGTGCCTCGCTCACACCCTGATTTTACACTCAGTGACGTTTTTTAGAGTTTCCCGTCTAAACACCAGATCACATCGGGCGTCGGCTCGGCACTCGTAAATCACGATCAAGTAAAATGTAGACGGTCCACTTCTCTGATTAATCATCTCGTTTCACTCTGTTACCGTCTAATCCATCCGTCTGTCACTTATTGTAATGTTGTTTGAGCTGCTACGTTTCCTTCTCATCTCTGTCAGATAAAAACGTTTTTAAGAATAATTTCAAACTCCAGCAGCCGAGAGGCGTTTGCACTCGTTTAGGAAATTTAAACTTTAAAAACTAAAGTTGCTTTGTAAATACTCTTTTAACTTGTGGGCTTGTTTTAATCCATGTATCACAAGCAAAAGCTGCTGTCTCCTGACTTGCATTGGGACGAGATGTTTCATGAATGCAGATTTGTCAGAACAAAGCTGCTGAGCGTCCACCATTGTCCTGCCTCAGAGACGACCTTCGCTCTGCTCGACTCTGTGTTTCTGTGCTGAGTTACTGTGGAAGAAAATCCTCCGTGCTGCTTGTTGGTCGTCAGCACGACGACACTAAACGCCTCCTGCAGACATTTACAGTCATGAAAACATGAAACCTAACACTCTCCTTCTGTGTGTTTCCAGCGTTTAGAGGGGAAGTGTTTGTTCTTCCTGAGAATCACCAACAAGGCGATAACCACCGCTAACGTCCAGCAGGTCTGTAGCTTCTTTCACCGCCACGTTCAGACCAAACCAGGCTGAAGCTTTAGATCAGCACACACCGAATATATGTTACTCAAGTATATAATATTGTAGTTTAAGTAAAAAATGACATTAAAGTTGACCCTAAATATAGTGATAAGTGTTACTATATAATATTTGAACCCATAAAACTTTCAGATGAAGAGCTAAAGACACCAGAGTGCAAACCTTTCACGTGTATTAATAAAATAACTCTGCTGTGTTTTACATGAAGTTCCTGTTTCTGTTTACAGGAGGTGAACTTCGGCATGTTGGACTGCAGCGACGGCGGCGTCCTGAACGGTCTGGAGACTCTGCTGGCTGACATCATGTTACCGGCTCTGCGCTCACAGCAGGTAATCACCGCCACGCCATGGAAATTTTCTCAAATTTGGCACAAACAACCACTGTGAGTCAGGAATGAACTGATAAGATTTTGGTGGTCAAAACTGAAAGTCAAGGTCATATTCTCGAGAACACTGTATCTCCAGAACACCTTCAGGATTTTTTTTTTCAAATTTGGCACAAACAGTCACTTGGACTCCATGATGAACAGATTAGGTTTTTTGTTTACTTTATCTGTGTCATTTTAATGAACGGGATATCTCAAGAACACCTTGAAGGAATTTCTTCAAATTTGGCACAAATGTCCACTTGGAGTCAACAGTAATCTGATAAGATTTTGGCGGTCAGATGTCACAGGTCACTGTAACTTCATCTGTGTCATTGTCGTAAATTTGGCACAAACGTCCACTTTGAGTCAAGAATAAACTGATAAGATTTTGGTGGTCAAAGGTGGAAGCTAAGGTCACTGTGATTTTGTCTCTCACATTCTCATGAAACTTCTATCTCAAGTGGGAAGTCTTGTGGGAATTTCTTCAGATTTGGCACAAACATCCACCTTAACAATTAGTCAAGGACGCTGTGATTGTGTTCGTCACAGTCTTTTGAACGTGATATCTCAAGAATACCTTGAGGGAATTTCTAAAGATTTGGTACAAATATCTGCCCGGATTCAAGGATGAAGCTATCAGAATTTGGTGGTTAAAGTCAAAGGTCACTCCGCCGTGTCCTCGGCCTAATCGCAGCCTGCAGTTTCACTTTATTCTGTGTGCAGACGTGGGGCTCCGTGCAGGACGGCGCATCCTGTCCAGACGTCCAGTCCTTCCTGTCCTCAGTGGACCATTTCATCGGTAACCTGAGCTCGGCCAGAGTCAGCATGGAGAGGAAGTTCAAGCTGCAGCACGTCGACCTTCCCGACGCCATCGACCAGCTGAGCAGCCCTGCGGACTACAAGGCTGCAGGTACGAGGGTCGACGAGGACGAGTACAATTATTAACGTTCACAACTTTTTGCTCCATTTTTTTCAAAGTTAACACAAAAATGTTGAAGACTGTATTATTATTATGTAAATCTGAATGGAAATGCACAGAATTTATGGTAAATATTTATTGGTAGCGTGTTATCGATAGACTGTGTGGTGTATTGATCAGCTGTTACATCATTGCTTTGAATGTAAAAAAAAAACATAATAATAATAACTAACAAATTATGGGGTTTTGGGGGATTTTTGCATCGTAGGCTGCTTCTATGTGTCATCCAAAGCTGTCGACGTAATAATTATGCGTTTGTGCGTCCACTCTCAGCCAATAACAGCGAGCTGGTGGAGCGCCTGGAGGGCGTGGTCTCATCGTGGACCAATCAGATCAAGCAGGCGCTGACGGAGAGCGAGCAGATGAGGAAGGAGGCGGACGACGTGGGACCGTCGGCTGAGCTGGAGCACTGGAAGAGACGCATGGTCACCTTCAACAGGTGGAGACTGGCGAGCTCTCAGCATCATCTTCTTTATTCTTTTATAAAATCTCTCTTTTGATTTTTTTCTCTTTTATCTCAATATTTAGTCGTTTAGTTCTCCTCAGTATCACTAATGTCTAATTCCTAAAATAATTACTTTGTAATCATATGAATAAAAAATGTAAATGTAAGTTTTTCATAAACATATATTTATTGATTTTATAGAGCAGTATAATAATACAATGAAAAAAGCATCAACAGTGAATGCACAAACAACAGAGTAAACAACCATAACAATAAAAAAAACAATCAAATCAAACAAAAAAAAACAAGACGAGAGAAAAAAAACAGGACATGTTAACCTGTTAGACCATGAAACATTCAATTTTAATTTTCCAGATGCCACATTTTCTGTTTGATATTTTTATTTTCAAAGCAATTATTTTAGCTGATTGTGATTTATTTTTGATGTTTTCACATTTATGCACCAATTTGTAACATCAGTAATGATGACATAAGTGTGTGTGTGTGTGTGTGTGTGTGTGTGTGTGTGTGTGTGTGTGTGTCAGTCTGATAGAGGAGGTGAAGCGTCCTCAGGTGAAAAGGACTCTGGGAGTTCTGCAGGTCACCAAGTCTCGAACTCTACGAGCCTGGAGAGAGCTGGTCAGCCTCCGAAACTGCTGCAGGCTGATCTGGAGTTCACTCCACAGCTGTGCATGTTGCTGATGCCATGATTGATTGGTTTATTGATTGATTGATTGTTTCAGGACGGCGACATCACCGTGGTGGCTAACGAGGCGAAGGACAATGTGAAGTACCTCTACACTCTAGACAAGTTCTTTGGACCGCTGGGGAAATGCACGCCGGTAAAAAGAAACTTTTTATGTCTTTGGGATTCAAACCAGCGACTGTCCACAGGCAGAACTTCCTGTCTGCTGTAGGAGGGTCCATTTCCTGCGCAGTTAACCCTTCTAAGTTTACATCTAGAAGAATAATCGAATCTTTAACAATAGTTTTATTTAGTGTTCTTCGCAGAAACAAATGAAAGGCGGAGATACTTGGAAATGGACCTGCACTTGTGTTTTCTGGTCATTTTGACCACTCAAAGCGCTCTCACGCCTCGAGTCACATTCACACACACTGGTGGCCGAGGCTGCCGAACGAGGTGCCACCTGCTGCTCAGTTTTTAACCCTTCACACACACACACATACACACTGATGGAATGGGAGCAGTTTGGCGTCAATATCAAATATTCATTAATATTCTGAATTTTGAACCTTTAAATGCCATGGTTTTCAGTGATCAGCAGCTACATTGACTGTGACAGGTCACCTAGTGGAAATAGCATGTATTTCCTCCATATGCCAAATATGGTCAAAATGACCTCATCAGGTGGAAAATAGTCAAAATGACAAATTCAGAGTCAAAAGCCCAGAATGACACCCAGAAATAATACAAGTCCTGTTTTTCTGCTCTGATGGCTGTGGGATCAAAAATGTCAGTTTGAATGGGTTTCAATGGAGCATTTTTGGACCTGAACAGTCTGAATGTAACTATTTAGTTTCCACAGTGTATTTTAGACTTATTGTAGGAGCTGAGCTGCAAATTCACTGATTACACTCAAATACACAATCTGGACTACATTTAGGACACATGCATCAACACACACACAGTTATCACAACAGGAAGAAGAAAAGAGACTAAAATGAGACAAACGGCGAGATGATCTTCAGGTGAGCAGCTACCGTCAGGTGAGTCTCTGACCCCCCCCCCCCCCCCCCCCCCCAGAGTACCAGGTGGCCCCCCCTTCCCCGTTCGATGGCCAACATCAGGATGATCCACAGCATCTCTCAGTACTACAACACCTCCGAGAGGATGACCTCTCTGCTGCTCAAGGTCACCAACCAGATGATCACCACCTGCAGGGGCTACCTGACGCAGGGCGTGACCCGCATCTGGGACCACAGCAGGTACACAAAACCAGTACCACGACACCTAATCAGACCGGGCATGTCTGCTTCAGACAACATCAAAACCTGTGTGTGTGTGTGTGTGTCTGTGTGTCTGTGTGTCTGTGTGTGTGTGTGTGTGTGTGTGTGTGTGTGTGTGTGTGTGTGTGTCAGACCGGTGCTGCTGCAGCGGATCTCAGACTGCTGTCACCTGAATGTAGAGTACCAGAGGAGCTTTCAGAGCGTCCGAGACAAACTGAGAGAAAACCCTGAAAACAGACAGTTTGACTTCAGGTGAGCAGCAGCAGGCGACCTTCATTTATCACCGAGATCAGTTTAAAGGGCCACACCAACAACGATAACTATAACTACATCTATAACTGTATATATATAACATAAATGATTTTCAAAAATGGTTCAGACTCCAGTGGATGAATGAGTTCACACTACAGCTAAAACAACAACGAAAGTGGCGAATGATATCGTTTAGATCACTCCAAGAGCGATTTCATGAATGATAAAAAATACCAACAGCCAGTCAGAATCTGCTTTATGTAAACTTCACATCCAACAACAATAATACTACTAATAATAAATATATGATTGTGAAAAAGTTTATTTTTATATCTTTTAAGGTGATTTCTAAAGAAAAAATGGCTATTTTGTTTTTATTTTTAACAAAATTGGTGATGTTTTAAGAAGAAAAATAAGTGGCTTTTTTTCTTGCAAAATTTGTGGTGATTTTTTTAAGAAAACAACTTGGAGATTAACAATTTTGATTATTTTTGGTAAAAAAAAAAAAAAAAGCCAAATTTTTCCTTTTTTTCTGTGGTTTCTGTGTTTTGTTTTTCTGTTTTCAGCGTGGACACTCACATCGTTGTCGTTATAGTTATGGTGCTTGGTGTGGTCGGCCCGTCGCTGATGATTTTACGAAAAGTGTCTCTGTTTCTGTTCTTTGTCTCTCAGTGAGAACTACATCTTCGGGAAGTTTGACGCTTTCTGCAGGCGTCTGGAGAAGATCGCTGACATGGCGTCCTCGCTGGAGAGCCTGGCTGCTCTGCAGCACATGAAGGTGATCTCACGCTGCAACGTCTCCTCACGTTCCTCTCACGTTCCTCACATGTTCCTCTCACGTTCCTCACACGTTCCTCTCACGTTCCTCACACGTTCCTCACACGTTCCTCTCACGTTCCTCTCACGTTCCTCACACGTTCCTCACACGTTCCTCTCACGTTCCTCTCACGTCTTCTCCTAAAGCTCCAGCGTGTTGGGTTCAGGGGATATACTGACAGAAAGTGAATCTAATCAGAGTGTTTTCTAATCTGCCGAAAATTAAAACGGTCGTGTTTGCGTTACCTTAGAATGAGACATTTATGTCCACACAGGGAGCAGGTCCTCGTCCACAGAGATCGCCATGTTTCTACAGGAGCCAGACAGAGATACAGACAGATAGAGACACTATGTCTTCACCTCGGACGCTGTAGTCAGCAGCCCAGTGTCAATGAGCAGCGCCGCAGTTACAGTTTGTGATTTGAAACGATGTACGATTTTATCGTGTGTCATGATTAAAAAAACACCCAAAATAAGAAGATGGTGAACTTCCATTTTTAATAAATCTTCATCAAGCATTAATCAGCAGAAATGAGATTTTTTGGAGCAAACAGTGGTGATGAAAGCCGCTCTAAAGACGAGCACGTATTCCAGGTGGAGGGCGCTGAAAAGATCTATGCTCGCTACCAGACCATCGTCTCCACAACCAAATCCAAGACCTACGACGTCCTGGACCACCGCAAGCTGGAGGTGACTCATCTAAATCTGAGTTAAACATTTCATTTAATGTAATGCCCTACTTTACCTAAAAAAGTCACAAAACACAAGAGAATTGGTTTGATTTCTATGAAAAACGTGTGTGTGTGTGTGTGTGTGTGTGTGTCTCAGTTTGACAGTGACTACGCAGACTTCCAGATCCAGGTTCAGGGTTTGTTCCAGTCTCTTCAGGCTCTGCTGGACTTCTGGTTCCATCAGTCTCTCACGGTGAGTTCAGCACGATCTAAAACCGGATCAGCTGTTATTGTTAATGTCCTGAAATCATAGAAACATCCCGAAATCCAAAAAATGTCAAATTTCTTAATGTCCTGTAATTATAAAAATGTCCTAAAATCTGATGAATGTCCAAAACTGTAGAATTATCCTGAAACTTTTGAAATATCCTGAAACCATCCAAAAAAATCTAGTAAATATCCAAAAATGACAGAAACATCCTAAAATCATGAGAAACGTTATATAATCTTTGAAATGTCCTAAAATCAAAATAAATGTCCAGATTATTGGAAATGTTCTTAAATCTGATAAATATCCTAAAATCTTTCTAAAATGTTTTAAATCCTAGAAATGTTCTAATATCTTAGAAATGCTTTTCGCATTTTCAGAGGAACTCGGGGAGGTTTCAGGTTTTTAATAACGTGTTACGTTAACGTTTGCACACTGGGTAGCTTCAGTGACTTTGGTGGAAAACACGTTTCTGTGGAGGGACACAGGCGGACGTTTGAGGCGAGGCTTTGTGTTTCAGACGGAGCGGATGCTGCAGCTGCTGCAGGTGTTTGAGTCCAGCCCGACGGCCGGTCTGGACCTGAGGCCGCACCACCTGCTGCTGCTGCAGCGCTACGGCCGGGAGCTGGAGCTGCTCAGGAGGACCTACCAGAGACAGAGGGACAGACCGCCCGCCGGACGCAACCTGCCGCCGGTACGCCCTGTCCTCCTGACCCGCTGTCACTGCTGATTACTCTGACCGTTACTCTCTCTGACTGATGAATTATTCTGTAAAACGTCAGAAAATAGTGAAAATGCTTCTGTTAAATCTGCCGCAACACAAAGTGCCGTCGGATCGCTCTGAGGCTTCGTTTACATTTTAGATTTTCTTCAAGCTTCAGCAGATTTTCAGCTCATTTTCTTTGGAACTTTTACTGATTTTATATTTATTTTTGTATTTTTTTCAGTTTGAAAGACATTTTAATGACATTTTTGATGTTTTCTAAAGAAATCAATCTGCTTCAGTTTCAAAGGGTCAAAACGTTTGTGAAGGATTCAGAGGGTTAATCGACTAACCCGAGACAGAAACATCACCTGTCTGACCTCTGAGTGACCTCTGTGTGTGACCTCTGAGTGACCTCTGAGTGACCTCAGTGTGTGACCTCTGAGTGACCTCTGTGTGACCTCTGAGTGACCTCTGAGTGACCTCAGTGTGTGACCTCTGAGTGACCTCTGAGTGACCTCTTTGTGTGACCTCTGAGTGACCTCTGAGTGACCTCTTTGTGTGACCTCTGAGTGACCTCTGTGTGTGACCTCTGAGTGACCTCTGAGTGACCTCTTTGTGTGACCTCTGAGTGACCTCTGTGTGTGACCTCTGAGTGACCTCTGAGTGACCTCAGTGTGTGACCTCTGAGTGACCTCTGTGTGTGACCTCTGAGTGACCTCTGAGTGACCTCTCTGTTATCGTCTCGCTCTCAGGTGGCGGGGCGGATCCTGTGGTGCCGTCAGCTCTTCAGGAAGATCGAAGCTCCCATGTTGATCCTGAAGACGAAGCTCGAAGTCCTCAAGGTGCGACTCTGTTTTTACCTCATCGATCACATTGTTGTCACCGATCAGCGTGACCTCCGTGACCTCCGTCTGCCCGTCTTTCTGCCAGGGACCCGAGATGACCAAAGTGATCCGCAGCTACAACAAGATGGCGGTGGCGTTGCTGCAGTACGAGCTGCTGCACCTGCAGGGCTGGAGTCAGGCTGCAGAGAGCGCGCCGCCCCGCCTGAGCGCCGCCCTGCTGGTCCGACAGCAGAGCAGCAAGGTACCCGACGACATAACGACACTTTTTAGGACAACTGATGTTTAATGAGATCTCGTGTGACTGCCATTGATCACTGTGATCGATCAATTTATTAACAGTCCACTTGTTTAACACCTCGGGCAGTCACAGGCTTCAGATGGATCATTTCTGTGTTCAGTGCAGCGACGACACTGAATTTCTTTTTATTTTAGACTGGAGGCGGGAGGAAACTGACAGTTGAGCTCCATCAAATGTCCAAAAAATCAGACTCCAACAACTCCAAGGCTGTGTTTATAAAATAAATCAAATAATAAAACAAATAATAAAAAATAATAAAATGAATTAAAGTAGCTCAAAATAAAATACACTGAAATAGCTCAAAATAATATAAAATAGCCTAAATAAAATAAATAAAAACAGCCTAAACATATAAAAAAAATAAAAATATCTCAACAAATAAAAATCAGTTGAACTAACCACTTCTTATCTGAGAGAAGAGTTGTGCAGAGAGAGACAGCTCTGTCTGTTTTCCAGGAGGTTTTTGTGAACCTGGACCCGGTGGTGCTGGAGGTGCTGCAGGAGGCGCGCTGGATGACCAAACTGGGGGTGACCGTGCCAAAGGTCGTCCTAAAAATGACCTCCAGAGAAGCACACGTCAAAGCTCTGTACAAGCGGTGAGAGTATTTTTTGTATGTTATTGGTTTTTGTTTATTCAACTGAAATATACTTACACTCGACCCTCGCCTCCGTGTAGCCTGACTCGACCCTCCTCGCCTCCGTGTAGCCTGACTCGACCCTCCTCGCCTCCGTGTAGCCTGACTCGACCCTCCTCGCCTGCGTGTAGCCTGACTCGACCCTCCTCGCCTCCCTTTTTTGTGCTGCCGTTGTTAAACTTGTGTTCTGCTCTGCCGGTCCAGGCTGCTGGAGCTGCTCCAGGACTACAGCTCGGTGGTTGCCAGGATCCCGCCCCTCCTCTTCCCGCTGATGGCGCCCTTCGTTGGCCGTGTGGAGGCGGCGCTCTCTCCTGGACTCACCACACTGTCCTGGACCTCCCTCAACACGGACTTGTGTAAGCTGGGACTCGTGGATAAATGGATCCACAGAAGCATATTTTTTCGTTTTTATTTGCCGTTTTATGTTGCTGTGAAACCAAATTAAAATGTGAAAATCAGTGAACCTGATCCAGGTCCTCCCTCTGTCCTGCTCAGTCATAGACGCTGTGTATCGGGCTCTGAGGGACCTGAATCAGGTGTCCAAAGGGGCCGCAGACCTGCTGGAGTGTCGCGTTGGTCGTCTGCTTCAGGACATGTCGTCCTGCTGCCTGCTGGTCCTGCCCGAAGACTCGCCTGTCTCACCTCAGGACCTCCTGCTGCAGACAGACAGCTCCGTCCAGACTGCTGCGGCCACGCTGAGCTGGTAATACTGACAGATATACACACCACTGATACTAATACTACTGCTGTTACTACTGATACTACTGTGTGTGCGCATGCGTGTGCGTGTGTGTGTGCGCGCGTGCGCGTGTGTGTGTGTGTGTGTGTGTGTGTGTGTGTGTGTGTGTGTGTGTTTGTATGTGTGTGTGCAGGCAGAGTCAGCAGGTGGAGAAATATGTGTTTGAGCTGATCGAGGAGCTAAAGAGGAAGATGAAGACGACAGACACAGTCAACCTGGAGGTAACACACACACACACACACACACACACACACACACACACTTGTTTACCAGTAACAAATATTGAGTTTGTCATTCATTAATGATCTCCTCCTCCTCCTCCTCCTCCTCCTCCTCCTCCTCCTCCTCCTCCTCCTCCTCAGGGATCTTTCCAGTGTCTCCATCCAGACTCCAAACAGAAGACTCGCTGTCAGTCTTGTCTTCCGTGTCGTTTCTACTCCCTGATTGGTCAGCTCTGTCATCGCAACACTGAGGCTCTCGTCAAAGGTGGGACGTCTGTCCTCCTCCTTCCTTCCCTCCGTCCTTCCTCTTTTCCTCCCTTCTTCTTGTCTTCCCTCAGTTTAACGTACTTCATCTTACCAGTTTTTACAGGTCATTCCCTGTTTTTGTTCCTTTCATTTTTATCACTTCAGTTCATTTTCTTGTATTTTTTTGCTAATATTTGGGTCATTTCTCTTTAACCCTTTGAAACCTGGATTGACACCAGTTTTATTCGTGCTGTTTTTAGACACTTTACACAAGCATTTAAAGCTTTATAAACTCAGCAAATAGTTTTGATTTCTTTAAAGAAAAGGCAATCAAAAACTTTGAAAAATTTCAAGAAATGATGAAAAGGTGATAAGACCATCATTCACATTAAATTAGCAAAGACAGAGAGAGAAAGAATATGTACATGTATAAATATTTATATATATATATATATATATTATATATTATATTTAAATATATTTTATTATATTATATATATATATATATGGGTTATTTCTTGTTAATGTGCTTATTGTCTTCTTACCTCGTCTTTGAAAGAAATCAGGCCAAATTTCTCAGGTTTTAAAGGGTTAACTGGGACTACTGACAAACTTTCCACCATCACGTCTCAGCTCTGCTCATCCTGCACTAATTTGTTTTTCCTCTCAGCCACCAAATCGTCTCTGGACGCCCTGAGGAGGAGACTTCATGTCCTCAAATACCAGCCGTCCTCCTCGTCCTCCTCCTGCGGCGGCCAGTCAGCTCCTCCTCCTCTCTTCAGAGCCTCCATCCAGCTCGCCATCCCCAACATCGTCCTCAGACCCAGCCTGGACGACATCCAGGTACCTCTGACACAATCGCCTCACCTGTTCCTCTGTCCTTAGAGTTAAATTATATCCAGCATTTTATCAGGGGTTTTTTTGGCATCGTGTTTAACCCTTTAAAACTTGGATTAACATCAGTTTTCTTGTGTTGCGTTCAGGCGCCTTTCATGAGCATTTAAACCTTTGAAAAGAAGGCAATGAGCGATTTGGCATAATCAGTGAAAATCGACAAGAAATTAAACCAAAAATGTGTTAAATTATATATGATCATATAATAAGAGAAAATATACAAAACAAAAAAAACGTAACCATTTAGAATTATGCTTTTAAACCTGTAACACATATGCATGGCAGCTGTGTGGGGGTGTCCACATACTTTTGGCCACACACTGTAAGTACCTCCAGCGCTCCTCAGCTACAGCTGAACTGAATGAATGTGTGTGTGTGTGTGTGTGTGTGTGTGTGTGTGTGTGTGTGTGTGTGTGTTTCAGAGCGCCGTGAACAGGCTGGTGAGCGCCGTGCTGTCCGTGACCAAAGACATCCCTCTGTGGACGTACGCTCACCTGCAGTACAAACAGCAGCAGGTACGCCGTCGTCCTCCTCTCTTAAACACCCATCACCACACAGCCAATCACATCCCGGCGTCTCTCTGTCCGCCAGGTGGAGCAGGCGGCGGGCCGGGACGCGGGAGACGACATCCCGGTGAAGCCGCCGGTGCTGAGGCCTCTGGACAGACAGCTGGCCGAGCACAGAGACGTCACCAAGTCAGTCCACAGACACGTTAACGAGTCTTTTCATTCCAGCGTCTGTCAGATCTGCTGCTCCTTCAGAGGGTTTCTGTAGTTTTCGGTTATATTTGATTGTCTGAAAATTAAGGGTCCCGTAGGAAAAAAATTACAACAAAAAAACAGAAAAGATGAGGTCATTTTGACCATATTTGGCATATTGAGAAAAAACATGTCTATTTCCACCAGGTGACCTGCTGCTGATCACTGATATTAAAAATATCTACTTTTCGTGTAGTATATTGACAAAAACCTGGCATTTAAAGGGTTAAAATTCTGAAAGTGAATGAAAATTTGATATTTATGATCAGGACTGATGCTGATTAAATAAAATAAACCCAAAAAAGTAGAAATTAATAATAATGTATATATTTTTTTTAAGCCTGATTCTGGGAAGCACACCTTTTTGTGCAGAGTGATATGATGTTCTTATCTGACACAGCACAAATAATAACGTATAAAAATCGATGTTGCTGCTAATAATCGACATGCTGAAATACGTTGTTGTTGTTTGCAGGTTGGTGATCCAGCTGAGCTCCGTCGTGTCGTCTCTGAGATCTCAGGCTGCTGAAACTCTGAATCAACTCGCTCACTTTTCTGCACTGTGGAACCAGGTGTGTGTGTGTGTTGTTGTTGTTGTTGTTGTTGTTGTTGTTGTTTGTTGTTGTTTGTTGTTTATTGGACTAACTCTCAGGTGTGTTCAGGACCCAGAGGAGCAGGTTCAGGTCTTCCTGCAGTCCGACCCGTCGCTGACGGAGTTCAGCTCTCAGATCTGCTTCTACTCTGTGAGTCCACTTCCTGTTTGTTTATTTATTGATTATCATCAGTAAACACTCACAATAAACATCAGATTCAGTATTTAACATCATCAGAGTGAATCCTGTTGGTTTGATTTCTTTCTAAAACATGGGGGGAAAAGGCAAAAAAAAAAATAAATTATAAAAATTATTCTAAAAAATGATGGGAGAAAATTTACATTGAACTCATCATAACTCACAACTCATTTTTTGCATATATTTTATTCAAGTCAGTTCCTTGCTTTTTACCTAAATTTTTTATTTTATTTTGTTTTTTTTTTTGCTAATTTTAAGGAACTTGTCTTGTATTTTTTTTTTTTCTTGCTCTTTTTTGAGTCATTTCTTTTTAAGTTGCTAATCGCCTTTTTCCTGTTTTTAAAGGAATTCAACCACTTGGGTTTCAAAGGGTTAACTGTGAAAAAAGTGGAATAAAAAGCTGCCTTCAGAAACATAAAGTTAACATCAGAACAGGGACAGTAAAACTTTTACCCATGATGCCTTGCTGCCCCTGCAGAAGCTGGAGGAGCAGATTTCGGAGCTCGCGGCGTTTCGCTCGGTGGGCTCGGTGCTGTTCGACACCGAGCAGCTGAAGCTGGCGCTCACTCAGGAGTGCCGTCTCTGGAAACGAGCCTTTGGCGCCGCACTCAACCGCCGTGCGTCCGCCGACATGGATGACGTCTTCTCGTTCGTGGACGGGCTGACGAAGCGCCTGCAGCGTCCAATCACAGACCTGGAGGACGTCCGAGGAGCCATGGCGGCGCTCAGAGAGGTCAGCCAGCTTCTGATTGGCTGTTGACAAAAAATGGTTCCTGTGTGGGTTTCCAAGGGTTAATAAATTCTTGAGAATAAAAATAATATTACAAGAGTGAAGTAGTAATTTTGAGAAAAAAAGTCAGAATTTTATGAGAGTAAACACGCAATATCACGAGAATAAAGTCCTATTTTTACAAGAAAGGGGACATTATATCAGGGAAATAATCATACTATAATTTTATAGCATATTAGCTATAAAACATGTCGGAGCACGGGTCAGCAGGTTACCTGTGGACCGTGTGTGACACGACACGACGCCAGGGACCGCGGTTTCCATGGACGCTGCCTGTGCTCACCTGTTTTATAATTTATTGGTAATATTTTTATTTCTGTAGTATAATATCCCCTTTCTCGTAAAAACGTGACTCTATTCTCGTATTATCTATTCTTGTCTTTTTTCTCATAAAAATTGTAAAACTACAACTTTATTTTCGTAGTAATACCACTTTCATCTCATAATATTACAAATATACTCAAAGTCTCAAAAAACAAAAAAAGTCCTCAGTGTGGTCCTAAACCTCCGTCGTACTCGTTCACCTCCTCTCTATCTTGTGTTTGAGATTCGGGAGGCGGAGGTTCGTATCGACGCCACCATCGGCCCCGTGGAGGAGTCCTTCGCTCTGCTCAACAAACACGAGCTGCTCTTCAATGACAGGAACGCCGAGCGCGTAGACGGTCTGACGTACGCCTGGAGGACCCTTAGCGGCCTGGTGAGACCTGCTTTACAACACACACGAAAAGACATAAAGACATAATAAAAACCCACATGTAAAAATAAGATAATATCAGAAGCGAATACGTAAGTATAATACCGTTAAGTCAGAGCTCGTTAAAGGCGAAAGTGAAAAGAAACGTTTATAGTTTTCTGTTGAAAATATGTACAACAATGACATCGTTTGGCAAAGACTCACAAAGGTCTACCTACACAAACCTCTCTGATTTCAGTACCTCTTCTGACGCGTTCCATATAACTGGTTCAACAACACTAAACGTTTATTTTGTGTGTGTGTGTGTGTGTGTGTGTGTGTGTGTGTGTGTGTGTGTGTGTGTGTTCAGGTGGTGCAGAACCAGAACACCCTGGTGAGGATCCAGCCCAGCATGAAGGCAGACCTGCTGAGTGAAGTTCAGAGCTTCCAGAGCCACCTTCAGTCCTTCTGCAGCGAGTACAGCCTCAGGTAGTCCTCAATTGGTCCTCAGGTAGTCCTCAATTGGTCCTCAGGTAGTCCTCAATTGGTCCTCAGGTAGTCCTCAGGTAGTCCTCAATTGGTCTTCAGGTAGTCAACGAGTAATTCTTGGGTAGTCTTCAAATAGTCTCACAAATAGTCCTCAGGTATTTTGACTTTGAGTCTTTGGGTAGTCTCCGGGTAGTCATCCAGTAATTCTTGGGTAGTCTTCGAGTAGTTTTTAGGTAGTCTTCGGGTAGTCCCCCACTAGTCCTCAGGTAGTCTTTTGGTAGTCTGTTGGTAGTCCTCAGGTAGTCTTTGGGTAATCCTCAGGTAGTCCTGGGGTAGTCCTGAGGTAGTCCTCAGGTAGTCCTGGGGTAGTCCTGAGGTAGTCCTCAGGTAGTCCTGGGGTAGTCTTCGGGTAGTCCTCAGGTAGTCCTTTGGTTCGGACAGACATCACGGTGCATTAAAACAATGTGCACAGAGAGTCGGACGTGTGTTTGCAGGGGCCCGGGGACGGAGGGTGTGGCTCCAGCCGAGGCCAGCGAGCGGCTGCAGAGTTTTCAGGCCGAGTTTGATCATCTGTGGAGGAAATACACCACCTGCTCCGGAGGAGAGGAGCTGTTCGGACTTCCTGTTAACGGTACAACTGCGAGGCCAACCGACAGACTGACCGACCGAGCAACTGACTGACAGACCGACTGACTGACCATCTGAATGTGACCAACTGACCACCAGCAGACTGACTCACTGACCGCAACAACCAACCAACCAACCGATCGACTTTCCAACTGACCGACTGACTGACTAACTGACCGACTGTCCGATCGACCGAGCAACAGAACAACCGACTGTCGGACTTGTATGCCGTCTCTCTCCCTCCTCCTTCATCCTCTCCTCCCTGCAGAGTATCCGGAGCTGCAGAGGATCAAGAGGGAGCTGTCTCTGCTGTCCAAACTCTACAGTCTGTATAACTCCGTCACCGACAGCGTCGCCGGATACTACGACATCCTGTGGGCCGACCTCAACATCGAGAAGATCAACGCCGAGCTGCAGGACTTCCAGAACAGGTGCAGCACGGACAAACGTCATTATACCGCTGTAGCTGTCGCTGGAGGCCTCATGTTTTCTGGTTGTCTGCCTCGTTCGTGGGAAGCCATTATTGAGCGGGTCGAACGCTGGCGAAAATAAACACGTCGACCGTTTTATCGAGACCAGAGAAAATCGCTTATAAGTCACTTCCACTCCTCACTCGGACTAGAGACTAAAAAACCTGTGAGGATTCACTTTTCTCACAGAGATAAATCAAGAATCAATCAGGGAATCAATAAATAATCAGACTGATGATCAGAATCAATGAGAGCGTCACGATCAATAAACTCTCATCGGCTCGCCTGCCTGCAGACAGCACTTCCTCTCTCACTGGCTCTTCTTCTGTGGTTTCAGGATCCGGAAACTTCCGAAGGCGCTGAAGGAGTGGCAGGCCTTCAGAGACCTGAAGAAGACCATCGACGACTTCACCGAGACCTGTCCTCTGCTCTACATGATGTCCAACAAGGTGGGACACCAGTCTGTCTGTCCCTCTGTCTGTATGTGTCTCTGTCTTTCTGTCCCTCTGTCTGTCTGTCTCTCTGAGAGTGAGACATGTCAGCAGATTTAAATAATTTCACCCGCATTACAGGTTTTTGTTGATGTCCAAACGTCCTCTTCATGTGTCTCTGATGTCCTGTGTGTCTCAGGCAATGTTGTCCCGACACTGGACTCGTCTCAGTGAGTTGACGTCTCACAGCTTCCAGGTGGACTCAGAGAGTTTCTCCCTCAGAGACATCATGGAGGCTCCGCTGCTGAAATACAAAGAGGACATTGAGGTACCAAAGACGCTCACACGCTGTTTCTAACTCTGTGTCCTCTGTGTCCTCTGTGTCCCTGACTCTTTGATCTTAACATCAAAAAAAAAACTCAGTGTGTTTAATAGTCTCACATGTGTGTTTCAGGACGTTTGTATCAGCGCGGTGAAGGAGCGAGACATCGAGGCCAAGCTGAAGGACGTGGTGTCCGAGTGGAGCGGACAGATGCTCAGCTTCGCCTCCTTCAGGAACCGAGGAGAACTGCTCCTGAAAGGAGCCGACACCGCCGACAAGATCGCCATGATGGAGGACAGCCTGATGGTGCTGACATCACTGCTCAGCAACAGGTGAGGACACGAGGAGAGAGGAGACGAGGGAGGAGACAAGGAGGCAAGAAGAGGGAGAGGGAGGAGACGAGGAGGAACATCAAGCAAATGAAAGATAAACATACGAATATAAAATAAACGTAGTAAAATGCAGAGAAGAAAGAATGGATGTGTGGAAGGTGAATGAATGAACAGATACATGAATAACTGAGCAGATGAATGAATAACTGAATAGATGAATGAATAAATGAACAGATGAATGAATAGACAGGTGAATGAACAGACCTCCTCCTCCTCCTGCTGCAGGTATAACGCCCCCTTCAGGCCGTCCATCCAGCTGTGGGTACAGAAGCTGTCCAACACCTCGGAGGTGATCGAGCGCTGGCTGTCGGTGCAGAACCTCTGGATCTACCTGGAGGCCGTGTTCGTGGGCGGAGACATCGCCAAGCAGCTGCCCCAGGTCACATGATTATCACGCCGCGCCTGCGGTTTTGACCCTTTCCGCTCCCGTCGGCTCTAACGTTTGTCTCTGACTCGTCCAGGAGGCCAAACGCTTCCAGAGCATCGACAAGTCGTGGCAGCGGATCATGCAGCGTGCTCACGAGATGCCCAACGTGGTGCAGTGCTGCGTGGGAGACGAGACGCTCAGCCAGGTGCTGCCCGCGTGCCTCTGAGCAGCGCCGCAGTCAGGTGACTCTGCAGGTGTGTTAACTGCTGTGTGTCGTCCTGCAGCTGCTGCCTCACCTGCTGGAGCAGCTGGAGCTCTGCCAGAAGTCTCTGTCCGGGTACCTGGAGAAGAAGCGCCTGGTGTTTCCCCGCTTCTTCTTCGTGTCCGACCCGGCGCTGCTGGAGATCCTGGGCCAGGCCTCCGACTCGCACACCATACAGGTGACGCTCAGGTGTTCACATCAGGCCGACGCTAATTATACTCTGATTCACGTCACCTCGCCAAAATACAAACAACCACTGATACAGTTTATATTTTCGCCTCCACACCGGCGATATTCTGAGGCAGGAGGCGTTCTGTCTCAGGTTGTTGTGAAAACGTTGTCACGGTAACGCTGTGAGGGGAAACCTTCAATTTTAGCTCAAACATCCACATGGACTCAAACATGTCAAAGGTCAAAGGTCACTGTGGCCCTCCATCAGTCTCACTCTTGTTCAGGCAATATCTCATGGAGAGATATGTCTCTGTCCCTCTGTCTCTCTGTGTCCCTGTACCTCTGTCTCTCTGTGTCCCTGTACCTCTGTCTCTCTGTGTCCCTGTCCCTCTGTCCCTCAGGCTCACCTGCTCAGTCTGTTTGACAACGTAAACAGAGTAGTTTTCAGTGAGAAGCTCTACGATCAGATCGTCAGTTTTCAGTCTCAAGAGGGAGAAACTGTGGAGCTGAGCCAACCTGTGCTGGCCCAGGTACACACACACACACACACACACACACACACACACACACGCACACACACACACACACACACACACACACGCACACACACATTTTAAACATCAGTATCGGACACATCTCAGGCTGTGATTTTTTTTTTTGTTGACTTTTTTTAAATCTACTTTGCGTGTAGTATATTTAATTTTTTAATTTTTTTTCCATATAAAAACATAGCGGCATCATTACAAAATACTGGCATTTAAAGGGTTAAAATTCGGAAAATTAATGAATATTTGATATTTATGATTAGGCCTGATGTTGGTTAAAAAATGAAGTCAATGGAAGCAGAAAATCATATAAATGTGTGATATAATTTAAAGCTTGATTTAAGTGCATTTCAAACAAATATATTGCAGCTCAAAGTGCAGCAACACAACAAAAACAAGAATAACATATGAAACCAGCAAAAATGGATTTAAAAAATTGAAAAAGTAAAAACCATAAAAACATAAAAAAAAAAAAGACACGCCAGACCACAAAGACAGGTTGAATAAGCGTTAATTATGATCCGTGTTTCGTCTCGTGTCCTCAGGGGAACGTGGAGGTGTGGTTGGGACAGCTGCTGGCGGGGGTGAGACAGACGCTCCATACGATCATCCGTCAGGCCCACGTGGCCGTCAGCGACCCCGGCGTGAAGCTGCTGGAGTTCCAGGCGGCGTTCCCGGCTCAGGTGGGCCTGCTGGGAATACAGATGATCTGGACCAGAGACGCAGAAGACGCCCTCGTCCTCAGCAAGTCTGACAAGAAGGTGCTTTTATATTTTGAAAGTCTGAGTGGAGGGGACGCTCGTCTTTCTGTCCACTCACCGTCCTCTGCCCGACAGATCATGCAGGCGACCAATCAGAAGTTCCTGGACCTCCTGAACGAGCTGATCGACATGACGACCAGAGAGCTGAGCAGGAACGAGAGGACAAAGTACGAGACGCTCATCACCATCCACGTCCATCAGAGGGACATCTTCGATGAGCTGGTGGGTGGACAGACAGAGGGACGGACAGGCTTGATGTCGTTCAGGGTTTTATAAACGTCTTCTCGTCTCCGTCAGGTGCGTCTGAACGTGCGCTCGGCGGCGGACTTCGAGTGGCAGAAACAGTCCAGGTTTTACTTCCTGGAGGAGGCGGACAGGTGTGTGATCCAGATCACAGACGTGGAGTTCAGCTACTGCAACGAGTACCTGGGCTGCACGGACCGCCTGGTCATCACGCCGCTCACAGACAGGTAACCACACACCTGAGGGTCCCAGCGTTACTGTCCGTCCATCACAGCGCCACACGTCCTCCACTGATGTCTTTACTTTGACCAGACAACAAAAACATTAACCCTTTAGAGCGCCGCTTTAATATCACACACACTCAGACCGCTCTGTGCACAAAATACGCTGTTCACAGTCAGGCTTTAAAAATATTATACATTAATGTTATATTCATCTTTCATTGTGTTTATTTTTAGCCCACATCAGTCCTAATCATAAATATCAAATATTCATTCACTTTCAGAGTATTAACCCTTTAAATGCCAGGTTTTTGTCATGATGCAACTACATTTTTAGATTAAAATTAAAGAAGAATTATGTCCAATCTCGTGTTCAGTCATTACATATACTACTTATTATATCTGATACAAAAAAAATACAAAATAATTAGCAGTAGTACCTATAATATATACTTATCTGACAGAGGTATCTACCTGTCCAGGTGTTACATCACGCTGTCTCAGGCTCTGGGGATGAGCATGGGCGGAGCTCCGGCCGGTCCCGCGGGAACAGGTAACGCCGTCCACGTCTCCAGTGACGACTCACACGAATATTCTCATGTTGACTTTGTTGTTTGTTGCTTTAACCCTTTAAAATCTGGGCAAAGTGTCATGATTTATTTCAAAAACATCAGAAGAAGGCTAAGATCAACTTAGGAAGAAATGACCCAGAAATTATTAAGAAATCAGTAAAAAATACAAGAAAATGTCCTAAAAATAAGAAAAGAAAACAAACAAACAAACATATGGAAATTGAAAACAAAGCAAAAAAAGGAAATGACCTGAGGAAAAAAATGCTTAATAATTTTAATAATTCTGTTTTTACAAAATACTTACATGTATATATTTAGATTTAAAAATATAGTTCTGTGTATATTTTTCCTCTCTTTTTTTGTAATTCTCTAAATTTTCTGATTTATTGCAATTTGCGAGACATTTTTCTGGCCATGTTGCTCTTTTTTTTTCTTCATGATTTTGAGAAAAATTGCACTAATTTGGGCAGGGTGCAAAGACTTTCAATTAGTGAAGATCCAGGTTTCATAGAGTTAATGTTTTGTGTGTGTGTGTGTGTGTGTGTGTGTGTGTGTGTGTTCAGGTAAAACGGAGACCACTAAAGACATGGGTCGCTGTCTGGGGAAATACGTGGTGGTTTTCAACTGTTCGGACCAGATGGACTACAGAGGACTGGGACGCATCTACAAAGGTGTGTGAAAGTGTCTGTGAGGACACCTGCTGAGGGAGTGTGTGAACGGTTACTGCAAAGCTCCCGTTTTACTAACTGCTGATGGATCGACCCGAATCACCAGAAAAACACGTTGGCATTATTTGTCCTGCGAACCACAGATATGTTACATTTGTATGCTTTATGTAGCAGATATATTTAAATGTTAAGTTGAAATTTGAGTTGAAAAATAATTTCTTTTCATTGTTTTTGTCCTGGAATAAAAATAGGGATTTCTTCTTTAATAAAACAACTGCTTTTTATGTCACTGTATTTACACGAGTTTTGTAGCATTTTCCTGACAAGAAACGCAGCGATGTGTCTGACAAAAACAACCACTCTTCATGTATTCTGTCTCTCGGTGTCTCAGCTCGCCTCGTGTCCTCAGTTTTCTGTGGTGTCTCTGCAGGTCTGGCTCAGTCCGGAGCCTGGGGCTGCTTCGATGAGTTTAACCGCATCGAGCTGCCGGTCCTGTCGGTGGCGGCGCAGCAGATCTACATCGTCCTGCAGTGCAAGAAGAACAAGAAGAAGCAGTTTGTCTTCACCGACGGAGACGTGGTGGACATGGACCCCGAGTTCGGCATCTTCCTCACCATGGTAACTGAGCTCTGCGTGCACTCACAAACCTTTATTTTTGTTTTTTTTGTCCAGTAGACAAAGAATCACCTAAAAGTACAAATGGCAATAAATGGTGTTAACAGACTTTTTGAGATGACTAACTTTTCATTGAAAATAATCACATCAGTCAATAAAGATGCTTTAAAACACATTTATTCGTTGTGTCTCAAAATATCCGTAATTTCTGAAGTATCTCCTGAAAACAGTGTGTAGAAAACTTCATATTAGAGATTAATATTTATTAAGATAATCAATAATATCAAATTAAAGTTGATTGTGTCATTAAAAAAATCTAATCTGAACAGTATTTCTCCTGCAGTGACACTCAGATCCACCGTCCACTCCAACGCACAAAGGTTTTTCTATTATGAATAAAAGATGCAAATATTTTATATTATATATATTTTTATGTATAAATGATAAAACATCTGACGTTTACTCTGAAAGCTGCTTAAACACAAATTATGAATTTTAACTGCACGGTCAGCAGCCACCTCTCGCTCCTGCAGAACCCGGGTTACGCCGGCCGCCAGGAGCTCCCCGAGAACCTGAAGATTCAGTTTCGCACCGTCGCCATGATGGTCCCGGACCGAGCCATCATCATGAGGGTCAAACTGGCCAGCGCGGGTTTCCGTGACAACCAGGTCCTGAGCAGGAAGTTCTACACCCTGTACAAGCTGTGTGAGGAGCAGCTGTCCAAACAGGTGATGCTGCGACGAGAACGCCGTCCGAAAAAAAACAGCCTCCTCTTATGTTTTCTCTTAGTTCTCGACACCAAATTATATAAAGAGCTTAACTGCAGATGCAGCAAACGCTCTGAACCGCCCAAATCTGCTCTGACCTTGTGAGCTCAGTGATGAATCCCACTGAGCATCGGTCACCTGTCAGCACAGGTAACGCCCCTAAACACCATATAAGGGCAGGTTTAGTGCCGTGTGCAAAGACTCTGCAGCAGAGAAACTGACGATCTGCTGAATAAACTGACAGTAAATGTGATTTTAGAGAAATGTTCTAAAGTATTAAGTATTATTGAGTTGGGTAACAATTTTTGGGCTGTGAAAGCCAGATGTTTTTCTCTCATCTGGACTATTTGTAAAATTTTGTCTTAACTCAGAGAAAAGCAAAAATAAGAAAACGATGGCGAATTCCAAAAATCTGTGGGAACAAATCCTGGAGACGAACAAAAATGAGAAAACGTGTTTGTGTGTTTCCTGCGTGAGGCTCCGTCTCTGTTCATCTGTTACTAAAACTCTCTGCGGTCCAGCTGAGTCAACGCTTCTGGTTCTGGTTCTGTGTAAACATCAGGTCCACTATGATTTTGGTCTGAGGAACATTTTGTCGGTTCTGAGGACGCTGGGAGCCGTGAAGAGATCCAACCCGTCAGAACCAGAGAAGACCGTGGTGATGAGGGTCCTGAGAGACATGAACCTCTCCAAACTGGTGCGTCCCACTGGCCTCTGTGTGTGTGTGTGTGTGTGTGTGTGTGTGTGTGTGTGTGTGTGTGTGTGTGTGTGTGTCTCGATTTCTTTGAATAACGTAGAAGGAGCGCACTGAGCAGTGAAGAAATTACACAAAAACTGGCAAGAAATTAGTAAAAAGTGCAAGAAAATAACCTGAAAATAAAAAAGTAAATATAGAAAAACAAGTAATCGAGACTAAGAAATTTTAATAATTCTATAACTTAATAAGATATGTAATTATGATTATTAATCTAGTCTTTTCCCTAAGTTTTTCTTTTTTTCCTCCCCGGGAGATTTTCCTCTAAAAATGTTGAATTTCATTTTTAAGGTTTAACCAACTTGCTCATTGTATGTTTTCCAAAGAAATCAAACCGATTTATGAGCACTTACTGGAAACTTTTAAGAGTTTTAAGACCGACTGTCAGCATTAATAAGATGTTTGATAAAAGTAATAAGACTTCATAGGTGTTAACTCTTGCATAAACACATTTAGTATCTTATAAGGTATTTCTGAGAACTACCTGTAAGAGTTTTTAGATCAATTATCAGCATGATGGGATGTGTATTAACATTAATAAGGCGCAATTAGTTTTGGTAGTTAATTAAACAGATTTATAATTGGCTTTTAAGATATTTATGAGCACTAACATGAAACTTTTAAGTGTTTATAGACCACATATTAATGTTAATATGATGTCTAACCAAAATAATAAGATTTCATAAATGTTAATAATTGCATAAACACTTTTATTGGCCCTGTTATATTTTTATGAGAACTTACATGGAACTTTTAAGAATTTAAAGACCACTTAACCAAAGTAATACGATTAGTTAACTACAGTTTCATTTTATTTTTTTATTTTTTTTTTTTTTGCATGTTTTTATTTATGTATTTATATTTTTATGTAAAAAGGATTTCAAATCACTAATCTAACAGAAAAAAAGGGGGCAGGTTGTTTGTGGTGCTTTAAAAAGGCTGGTCCCAGAGAGAATGAACCCCCCTCTAATCTGCTCAACATGGTACAGTCCCAGTCCCCCTCTGCCACAAAACCAGTTGGAAGCTCCCACTTCCTGTTTGTCAGTTTGAATCCAGGAGCTGCAGGTAAAGTGGAGGGAAACTTAGCAACAAAACTTTTGGTAAAATGAAGCTAAATATCACAAATAAATGGTTTTATTTGAAGTTTTTATGTCATAAAGAGTTTAACTGATGATAGTTTTGTTCAGAAAGAACCCGAAATCACAACATTTGATTTGATTTCCTGCCGTTTGTTGTTACTCATTTAAATATCCCCTCATGTGCTGCCGGGACCAATAGCAGTCTCTTAAAAGTCAAATATGTGGAACATTTGGAGGGTTCAGACCTGTTTTTTTTGTTTTATTTTTATTTTATGTCATTAATGTTATTTTATAATTTAACACACGCGAGCATTAACAGCTGTTTTATTCATCATTAACAGTGTAACATTAATGTTTGCAGCAGAAACTTTGTAGCTGCATTTAGCCGAATATTAACCCTTAAACACCTGGAGTGACATCAGTTGTCTTGTGCTGCCCTCAACGAGCATTTAAACCCGAGAAAATTAAATTGCGAATTTTTGAAATCACGGAAAAAGGCAACAAGTAACTTGCCAAGAAATGTCCTGCAAATTGCAAATAGATAAATAAATAAATAAGCATCGGTGCATCTCAGTTTGCTTGAAGATTTCAGCTGCAGGAATGATATTTATTCATAGATTTTTATTTTTGGTCAGTGTCATTTGACAGCAGTAACGCGTCTCTTGTGTCTCTGCAGGTGGACGAGGACGAGCCTCTGTTCATGAGTCTCATCAACGATCTGTTTCCTGGTATCGGTGAGTTTCCGTCGAACATCGCGCTGCTGCGGATGTTTCTGCTTTTGTGTCTCGGCTCGCACAGATTATTTTTAGATTTCGTGATTTTCCGTTTGTGATTTTGTTGAATCCTCCTGCAGTTCTGGATAAAGCCGGATATCCCGACCTGGAGGCGTCCATCTGCAGTCAGGCTCAGCAGGCCGGTCTGATCCCTCACCCGCCCTGGATCCTCAAACTGGTTCAGCTCTACGAGACGCAGAGAGTCCGACATGGTACACGCACACACACGCGCGCACACACACACACACACACACACACACACACACACACACACACACACACACACACCCCATAATGACTGTTTGTAATTCATAATATATAAACATGTTTTCCGCGCAAATTCCAGTTTTAAGCACGTCAAAGAAAACCAAATGGGTTGTTTTTTCAAATTTTATTATCAAACACAAAAAAACATGTTTTTTGGTCTTCCTGTTTCTAAAGGGTAAACAGCTCGTTTCACGATTTTGGTTTTCTGAATTCAAAACAAAAATCCACTGGCCACCAGGTTCACCATGTGACATCACCTGTTGACTGTGTGCTTCACACCAGGGACGGAGGATGTAACGATATCCTCGTTCTCGTAAAGACTGGACTTTATTCTCTGAAAATTGCGTCTTTTTTTCTCAGAATTTTACAACTTTTTTCTTGAAGTCCCAAATCTTCAGATGTCAGACAGAACGTGTTCTTCTTCGCTGACACTGAGCGTCGCCTTCGCTCTCGTCCACATCGATAAAAGTCGAGCTCTGCGTGTAAATGACCGCTTGTACAGTTTTGGTTTGGTTTCATACGGACTGAGCGCCGTGTGAACTCCTCAAATATCTCAAAAAACGCGGCAGCATCATGAGAGCTCCTCGCTGTGAAGCCGAGCTCAGCTGCGGCGTGCTCCTGCAGGGATGATGGCGTTGGGGCCCAGCGGCGCCGGGAAGACGACCTGCATCCACACGCTGATGAAGGCCATGTCCGAGTGCGGCTCGCCGCACCGCGAGATGAGGATGAACCCCAAAGCCATCACGGCCTCGCAGATGTTCGGCACGCTGGACGTCACCACCAACGACTGGACGGACGGCGTCTTCTCTACGCTGTGGAGGAAGACGCTGAAGGCCAAGAAGGTCAGACGTGTTTTTCAGCTCTGATTAAAGAGAGTGAGACGCTCCGATATATATATATATATATATATATATATATATAGATATATATATTTATGAAGACATATCACTCTATACGTCTATATATATCTCTGTCTGTGTGTGTGTGTGTGTGTGTGTGTGTGTGTGTGTGTGTGTGTGTGAGACAGGGTGAGTACATCTGGATCGTGCTGGACGGTCCCGTGGACGCCATCTGGATCGAAAACCTGAACTCAGTTCTGGACGACAACAAAACTCTGACGCTGGCGAACGGAGACCGAATCCCCATGGCACCCTGCTGCAAGGTGACATCACAGCGTCTGTCTGTCTGTCTCTGTGTCTTCTCTGTGTCCGTCCATCTGTCTGTCTCGTTTTATGTCTCTGCACTGGTTTTGCGTTGCTGGGTGATGTTGTGATCTGAGCCAGAGGACGTTCAGAAACTCAAACCGCGTCACACAGAAAGACCGTGATTAAGCCTCTGTGTCTTCTGCGTCCATCGTGTTTTCCGTGTCTTCTCTGTCTTTCCTCCAGATCGTCTTTGAGCCCCACAACATAGACAACGCGTCCCCGGCCACCGTGTCCAGGAACGGCATGGTGTTCATGAGCTCGTCGGTGCTGGGCTGGACTCCCGTCCTGCAGGCCTGGTTACAGAAGCTCCCGGAGCAGCAGGCGGACGTCCTGAGAGCCTGTTTCACCTGCTGCTACCAGGCGAGGACCACAGACAGACGCTTTTTAAAAAGGTCTTCATGTGCACTGAAGGGCTACAATCACATGAAAATGTGCTGTCTGTGTCCGTCCTGCAGGACTTGTTGGACTTTGTCTCCACTGCCGTGTCTCCGAAGATGCAGGTGTTGGAGTGTATGTACATCAGACAGACGATTGACCTGCTGCAGGTGCGACTGCAAAAACACAATCCTGAAGTTTAAGGTTTAAGAAACACAAAAAATCCTCCTCTTTCATTCTGTTGAGTTTTTGTTGATGTATTTTTTTTACGCTTTTTTTTGTGTTCAGGGTTTGCTCCCTGCGGCGGAAGACAAACAGGGTTGCCATGGTGACGTGGGTCGGCTGTTTGTGTTTGCAGTGATGTGGTCTCTGGGCGCCGTGCTGGAGCTGGACGACAGAGCCAAGATGGAGGCCTTCCTGAAGGTGCGTGCGTGCGTGCGTGCGTGCGTGCGTGCGTGCGTGCATGCGTGCGTGCGTGTGTGGCTCACTCTGACTCCCTGTAGGGGGCGTCAGAGCAGGGCGTGTCCTCTAAAATGTCTCGTCTGTTGTTTGTGCTCGCAGAGCCACAGCTCGTCTCTGGACCTGCCGCAGACTGAGGACGACCAGACCATCTTTGAGTTCACCGTCAGTGAGCAGGGACACTGGGAGCACTGGTCCAACAAGGTCTGTGGACGCTGAGGACAGTTATTAACCCTGCACATGCTGTTAAAAACATGTCTCCTCCACACTGACAAACACCGACTGGTTTTCCGTGCAGGACTTTGACTTAACACAATGAACTGATTCGATTTCTGTGGCTAAAACTCAAGAATTCATACACTAATTATGACAAAATTTCACACCAACTTCCTATAGGACGTAATGATGAAGTGATGACATTTTATGCCCATTTTATGCCCTTTTTTGCCTATTTTTTACCCATTTTATGCCCTTATCTCAGAGACAGAAGGGGAGACATTTGGTCAGATACTGATTAAAAAAGTAAAACACCTCTGGGTGCTGGATTTTTAATCTCAGCGCAGCCTGAAATCTGTCCTCTGTATTTACTGTTGTCATGACGCAGGTCCCAGAGTACGTCTACCCCAGAGACCACGTCCCAGACTACTCGTCCATCCTGGTTCCCAACGTGGACAATGTGAGGACGGACTTCCTGATGCAGACCATCGTGAAGCAGAGGAAGGCCGTGCTGCTGATCGGAGAGCAGGGAACCGCCAAGACCGTCATGATAAAAGTGAGACACGTGGAGACAGGAGGGACTCTGAGGGACGCTTTTTTTTCCTTTTTAACGCCCGGACCCACATCTGTTTTTCAGTGCTGCACCTTCACCAAACATTTAACCCTCTGAAACCTGAGAAAACTGCTTTGATTTCATTTGAAAACATGAAGAAAAAACATAATGAGCAACTTGGAAAGAAATTCAAATTGCAAAAGCTGAGTAAAAGATGAAAAAAGTAACCTAAAAACTGAACTTTTTTTGACAATTTAAAGTTTTTTGGGGATTTTTTTTTTTTTTTTTTTTGTCATTTAATTTTTTTTTTCCATTTTAAAGATATTTTAAGGATTTCTGGGGGTGTTTCTTTCCTATTTTTTCTTAATTTTGAGCTGTTTTGGGGGTGTTTTTATAATTTTGACTTTTGGGGATGTTTATTTCCTTTTTTAGTAATTTTCAATATTTTTTTTTAGATTTTTAATAATTTTGTTCATAATGCTCCGTGCGTCTCTGTGGCGCCCCCCGCAGGGCTACACCAGTAAACTCGACCCGGAGCTCCACCTCAGTAAGACGGTGAACTTCTCTTCGGCCACGCTGCCCGGCATGTTCCAGAGAACCATCGAGAGCTACATCGACAAACGCATGGGCGCCACCTACGGGCCGCCGGCGGGACGCCGCATGACCGTCTTCATCGACGACATCAACATGCCCGTCATCAACGAGTGGGGAGACCAGGTCGGCCTCAGGCGCTCTCTGATTGGTCGCCTCTCTTTCTGTTTAATATTAAGTTAATATTAGGGGTCGACAGATTATCTACCCGCAGATTTTCGGGGCCAAAATTTGGCTTTTTAGTGATGAGATATTTTAATTTATGAAGTTTTGTCTCGGAGTTTGCTTTATTCCAAATTCTAAATATTGACAAAAATATTTTTTCCGATTTTATCGTAAATGCATCTGTTGGAAATATCAGTTATCGGTCTCATTGATTACTAATGATCATTATCGGCCCTGAACAACCCAATATCGGTCGACCCCGAGTTAAAAGGATGAAGGAGTCTTCGTGATTTTATTCGATGTTTTTATTACGTCTCCACCTCAGTAACCAATCGCATGCCAGAGCTCAGCTTGTCCCGCCCCTCTCTCCTCAGATAACCAATGAGATTGTGCGTCAGCTGATGGAGCAGGGAGGTTTCTACAGTCTGGACCGTCCCGGAGAGTTCATCACCGTGGTGGACGTTCAGGTAACGAGAGAGCGAGTCTCTGTTAAAAGACGCGTCGAGATTCTTCTCTAAAATCTCTTTTGTTTGTGTGACGACCTTCGTCAGCTGGTGGCGGCCATGATCCACCCCGGCGGCGGGCGGAACGACATCCCGCAGCGCCTGAAGAGGCAGTTCTCCATCTTTAACTGCACGCTGCCCTCCAACTCCTCCATCGATAAGATCTTCGGCACCGTGGCTCAGGGCTACTTCTGCCCCGAGAGAGGCTTCCCCGCCGCCGTCTGCGAGCTCGCCGCCGCCCTCATTCCCACCACCAGACGGGTGTGGCAGGCTGTAAAGGCAAAGGTGAGAAACACTGAACTCAAAGGGGCCTTTATTAGAGACGGGCGTCTATATGGGACACAAAACCTCCTCAGCAACAAAGAAAATAATCAGATTATTAATTTAACGTTTTGAAACCTGAACAGATTGTTTTTATTTTTTACTCAAAAACATGAGAAGCATCAAATAAATGAGCGACAGAAGAAGAAATGACCCAGAGGTGAGCAAGAAATCTGTGAAAATACAAGAAAATTACCTGAAATTATAAAAAAAAAAGCAAGAAATTATCTAAAAAAAAAAAAAAAAAAAAAAAAAAGCTCAAAAAATTCAGTAAAATGATGATTTTAAAAATATAGCTATGATAATTATGAATATGTCTGCTGGACATTTTTCCAGAGCTTTTTTAAAAATAGTCTTCTGCATCTACCTATATCGTTTTTTTTGCGTCTCTCTTGTTTACTGTCAGTAACACCGTCTTCTTTGCCATGGTAACCAGAGCGAGCCTCTAATAGAGACAGGCCTTTAAGTGTGTCGCCACAGCGGCACAGATAAAGGGACGGGCCTTTTATTTGGGACGAGGCTTTTATTTTATGTTTTATAGTATTAAGAGCTGAAAATTTAATTTGTTTCCTTTTTCTTTAATTTTCTTTCTAAAACATTTTTATATTTAGTTTGTGCCTCCGTGGCTATAACACGCTGACACAAGTAAATTTGATTTCTGTGTGCTCATTTTTGTTTTTGCTGGTGTTTAAATCAGATGTTACCGTCTCCGGCCAAGTTTCACTACATCTTCAACCTGAGGGACCTCAGCAGGATCTGGCAGGTAAAAATCTCACCGTCATCTTTTTCTTTTCGCCTTTTCACTCCGACAGCACAAACTCAACACCTCTTTTTTCTGTCGTTTATTTATTTACAGTCAATAATAAATATAACAGTTCAGAATATTTCCACTTTATGAGTCTCTCTAGTTTTTACTACAAACTACATCCAGAGGACGGAGCTGCAGCTTTACCATCATGTGAACGCTTTTATTTTGATATTCCAGTGTGATTTCCCTCTGCTAAAAAACGTCTACAATTAAAGTTTTAAATGCAGTAGTTTTACTTGTAATAAAGTATTTTTACATTTTAATATTTTCTTTACACAAAAAGAAATAAATCTGTTCTGTTTTTCTGTTAATGAAAATCATGAAACATGAAACTTTTGTTTTGTTTCTTTCTCACTCACACTGTTGTTTTTAATTATTGCTGAGTTGTGAGTGTGTGTTTTTCATTATTGCTGAGTCACGAGTGTGTGTTGTTAATTATTGCAGAGGTCATGAGTGTGTTTTATTTTTGCTGAGTCATGAGTGTGTTGATTATTATTGATAAGTCATTAGTGTGTGTATTGTATTATCATGCTGACTCATGAGTGTGTGTTGTTGTTTATTTTTGCTGAGTCATAGGTGTGTGTTGTGTTTTAGGGGATCCTGACAGTGGTGTGTGATGATGTGTGTCAGAGCCCGGAGCTCCTCGCCGCTCTCTTCCATCATGAATGTTGCAGAGTGATCGCCGACCGATTTGTCGACGCCGGCGACAGACGAACCTTCAACGGCATCATGGAGAAGGTGTGTGTGTGTGTGTGTGTGTGTGTGTGTGTGTGTGTGTGTGTGTGCGCGCGTGTGCAGACACCTCAAATAAAATAATGAAAGTCATCCGTCTGACAATCTGACGTCAGTCTGCACAGCAGCTTCATGTTTTTAACCCTTCTCTCTCCTCAGATCACAGCAGAGGATCATGGGAAAGCTCTGACTGAGCACGCTCAGTGGGACAGTCTCTTCGTGGACTTCCTGCGTGAAGCTCCGGAGGCGACGGGAGACGAACCGGAAGACAGCGAGCTGGAAGCTCCGAAGGTCCTCAGCTCAGAGAGGACCGTTCAAATATGTCCTCCTGTTAATGCTTTTAATAATAATAATAATAATAATAATAATAATAATAATAATAATGGTAATAATAATAATAATAATAATAATAATAATAATAATAATAATAATAATGATAATAATAATAATAATAAGAATAATAATAATAATAATAAAATAATAATTCCACTATTTTACTATCTGGCACTTTAATACCTATGGTGGCAAATAAAATCAACTTAATTTTAAATTAAATCATTTTACAGCACTGGACACCATAACTCTGGAAATAAGTCACAGAAGTAAAATTAAAGAAATGTAAATATTAAAGAAATATTTAAAACAACAAGACAGAAAACAGTAAAAGCCCATAAAAAGTTTCAAAGAAATAACCGTAATGTGCGATCATTTTTAGTTTGGACTTTATTGTAAGTTTAAGGTTTTTTTGTCATTGCGTCTGTCTGATGTTTAATTAATGCTCATGCTGACTGACAGGTGTACGAGCCAATCCCGTCGCTGGACGCTCTGGCAGAGCGGCTGTCTTTTTTCCAGCAGCAGTACAACGAGGCGGTGAGGGGCGGAGCCATGGACCTGGTCTTCTTTAAGGTGAAGACATTAACCCTGCAACGTTTAAAAGAATAAGTAAAACACGTATAAAGTTTCAATCAGTTGCTAGTGTCACTTTAACGACTTGTGTTTTGTTGCAGCAGGACGCCATGACCCACCTGATGAGGATCTCGCGGATCCTGCGGACGCCGCAGGGGAACGCCCTGCTGGTCGGGGTTGGGGGGTCGGGGAAACAGAGTCTGACGAGGCTGGCGTCGTTCATCGCCGGATACCAGACCTTCCAGATCACGCTGACCAGGTCTGAAACACACGTTAACCCTTTCAGTGCGTCTTCAAGCCGCCTTTATGTTTTTCACACAGAAACAAACGGCGACGGCATCGTGTGGCTCCAGTGTGTGATTTTAGACAGCATGCTGGCATCACGGAAACAAAAGAGGGTTAACACAACAGCACATGCACATGCACAAAAGAAAACATTTTGGCGTTTTTTTTTTTTTGTTTTTTTTTTTGAAAGTTTTGGTGACCTTTTCCCCTTTTTCTTCAAAAATGTTTGAGGATTTATTTATTTATTATTATTATTATTATTATTATTATTATTTAATTTATTTTGATGGATGAATGAGGTAATTCATGTCGTGTGTGTGTGTGTGTGTGTGTGTGTGTGTGTGTGTGTTCAGGTCGTACAGCTGCAGTAACCTGCTGGAGGATCTGAAGACTCTGTATCGTATCGCCGGTCAGCAGGGAAAAGGAGTCACCTTCCTCTTCACCGACAACGACATTAAAGACGAAGCCTTCCTGGGTACCTGAGCGTCCTCACAGCTCACCGCTCGGATTTTACGCACTAATATTTCACATTAAACCCGAAACTGTTGGTTTGAAAAAGGTTGATTAGGGATCAAAAAAGTATATCTGTTTGTGACAATATCGTATCGTTACACAGATGCCAAGAATTCATTTATTTTAATATGAATTGATCCAAAAGTTCGTCCTCTGAGGAAAACGAATGCAGAACTTTAACTTTAACTGCAATCTGCTCGCTTTATTTTGGTAAAGTTCCTCGTCCTCTGACTGCTTCCTGTCTTGTTTTTGGAACCTCTCCAGAATACATGAACAACGTCCTGGCGAGCGGCGAAGTCTCCAACCTGTTCGCCCGCGACGAGCTGGACGACATCACTCAGGATCTGGTTCCCGTCATGAAGCGGCAGCACCCTCGCCGACCTCCGACCCCCGAGAACCTCTACGACTACTTCCTGTCCCGAGTGCGGAGCCACCTCCACGTGGTGCTCTGCTTCTCGCCCGTCGGGGAAAAGTTTCGCACTCGCGCCTTGAAGGTGAGTCCAAGGACGTGAGATCAAGCGCACGAGGCGACGCTCTGGTGAGATGACGATTTGATGTGTATTCTCTGACCTTTGACCCTGACAGTTCCCGGGCCTGATATCGGGCTGCACCGTGGACTGGTTCCAGCGCTGGCCGCGGGACGCCCTGGTGGCCGTGTCGCATCACTTCCTGTCCCAGTACCAGGACCTCCGCTGCTCCGAGGACGTGAGGCAGAGCGTTGTGGTTACCATGGGAACCTTCCAGGTAGAGCTCGCCATGACATCGTGTGTGTGTGTGACATCATCGTCGGCGTGTCGATCACGTGACCTCCTCCGTCCCTGCAGGACCTGGTGGCCGAGAAGTGCGGCGAGTACTTCGAGCGTTTCCGCCGTCAGACGTTTGTGACGCCCAAATCCTACCTGTCCTTCATCGACAGCTACATGGTCATCTACGCCCAGAAGATCGCCAACGTCGGCACGCTGGCCGAGCGCATGAAGACAGGTGAGGTCAAAGGTCGCGCCCCAAACACACCTGTTTCATACAAAGTGTTTGTGTGTGAAGGAGAAACTGTCGCTGGCAGAGAGGTGACTAACGTTGTTGTTTTAATGTCGTTGATTTAAACAACAAATAAAAGATAGAAGCATAGCATATATGTAATATATATAATATTTAAAATAATAAAAAATACATCAGAAAATTATGATGATAATAATAACACATTTCATTTGTATATCAAAAAAATTAAAAAATAAAAAAATAACAGTAAAATAAAATCAAATCAAAATAAACTAATATAAAGTATACAGTAAGATACAAAAATGATAAAAGCAGTAGATATGATTATTTGACATACACAAAAAGGAATTAGATATAATTTTTAAAAAAAAGATTTTAATCGATTAATCGTCAGTCACAAGAAATAAGTTATTCATAACAAAATAATCCTTTTAGCCTTTAAAAAAAAAAATTCTTGATCTGGTGTCTGAGCTGTGATTTGATACAATGATGGACTGAATATTTGGGGTTTTTTTGTACAAACACAAGACTTTTGAAACGTCGTCAGCTGGCAGCGCACATCAAGGCGACGTCAGACGGACGTTACATTTTTACAATATTTGAAATGTCTGATGATGTAAAATTACAGTAGTTGACTTTGCTGTTTTGTTGTTGTTGTGTTGTTGTTGTTGTTGTTGTTGTCGTTGTTGTTGTTGTTGTTTTGTTGTTTGTCGTTGTTGTTGTTGTTGTCGTTGTTGTCGTTGTCGTTGTTGTTGTTGTTGTTGTTGTTGTTGTTGTTGTTTGTTTTTGTTGTTTGTTGTTTACTGCAGGTCTGTTGTTGTTGTGATGGAGGCGGAGCAGGAGCAGTCGGTGTCTCAGCTCTCGGAGGAGCTGGTGTTGAAGGAGCAGGAGCTCGCTGTCGCCTCCCAGAGGGCAGATCAAGTCCTGCAGGAGGTCACCGCCAAAGCTCAGGCTGCCGAAAAGGTCCAGCAGGACAGGACACTATAGGACAAGACACTTTAGGACAAGACAAGACATGACACGACACACTTTTTTTTTTTTAATCTCTTCCTTTTTTTTCAAATATATATATTTTTTTCCTAATTTCTGTCAAACTTTTGGGTCATTTCTCCTGAAGTTGCTAATTGCTTTTTTTTCAAGTATTTAAACAGAAATCAAGGCAGTTTTTGCAGCTTTCAAAGGGTTAAAAAAGGATTAAAAAAGGGTTATTTTTTTTTAATAAAAATTTCTTTTTTCGCTGCATAAAAATGCCAACAAAAGACAAAATAAAGATCCCCATTGGCCCAGAAAACATTTTAATAGAAACAATCAGTGCAGCATTTTTATGTCTCTGTAGTTTTTGTTTTTTTCGTGGACGTCAGAGACACGTTTCTGTCCTCTGTGTGTGCAGGTGAAGCAGCAGGTGCAGAAGGTGAAGGACAAAGCTCAGCTCATCGTCGACGAGATCGAAGCCGATAAAACGTCTGCAGAGTCCAAACTGGAGGCTGCAAAACCGGCGCTGGAGGCTGCAGAGGCTGCACTGCAGGTCACAAAACAAAAAAAAAAGAATATCACCTAAATGACGTCATTTATTTATCCAGAAACTTCAAAAACAGAAATCATCTTTGGATTGTCAAACTTTTGACGGTTCCAATACAAAAAAAAAAGATCTGAATCTGAAAACATAAAAACTGCACCAAATTATATGTAAGTGAAAATTAAAAATGAATAAATTAACCAAAAGGACATCAGAATGAAACCAAAATTATATTTAAATGGAAATTAACCTTTTTATACACATTTTTTAATTATTTTTTTTATAATTCATGGTCAAAACTTGAAGTTTCAGTTTCAAATTTTATTTTTTAAAATTGAACACATCACGTGGGGCAAACACTTCATGCATTTTCCCTCCAGTCACACAGGAGGAACATGAAAAAATATTTTAGTTTTGGGGACGTTCCAAAAAACCCACTGCTCTGCTTATAAATAAAGAACAGTCCCTTAGGCCTATATAAAATATGTATCTATATAGATAGATAGATATATGCAGAGCTCTCCGTCCACCAGCAGAGGGTGTTTAAAGTCCAATAAAAACACTGAATCAGTGTTGACATTGAACTAACACAGGTCGTCCTCCATGACCTCTGACCTCTGAATGACCTTCCTGTGTCCCCTCAGACCATCAAACCGGCCGACATCGCCACGGTGAGGAAGCTGCAGAAGCCTCCTCATCTCATCATGAGGATCATGGACGCCGTCCTGCTGCTGTTCCAGAGGAAGGTCGCCGAGCCTGTCCCGCTCTGAGACACACACACACGCACACACACACACACACACACACACACACACACACCCTCCCCTCCACCTCACTCCTCCTGTCTCCTCAGATCGACCCCGTGACCCCTGACCCAGAGAGACCATGTCTCAGACCTTCGTGGACTGAGGCCTTGAAGCTGATGCAGAACACCGCCTTCCTCAGCATGCTGCTCAACTTCAGCAAGGTCTCACACACACACAGACACACAGACACACACACACACACACACACACACACACACACACACACACACACACACAGGCACATGGGTAAAAAAGGAAGACTTTGTAATTAATTAAGGAGTTAAAGTGTACTCATTAAAACCTGTTACTGAGGAAATGCTACCGTAAGTGAGGAAACACAGGAAAAAACCTAAAAATAGAAAAATAGATGAATAGAATATTGATAATAAACAAGTAAATAAATAAATAAAATACTCTAAATAGATAAAACATGATGATGTTTTTCATGGCTTTCTGAGGAGGCGCCGACTGGACAAAATGTGCTCCCAGTGCAATGTATAAAAGTCAAACTGAACAAAGATAGAAGAACACACACACACTCATCTGTCAGTGTGTGTGTGTGTGTGTGTGTGTGTGTGTGAGAGAGAGAGGGAAACTCCCTTCTCATCTCGTCACACAGCAGCCGTCACCTGCTGTTATGACTCTGTGTTACATACCTGCTAAGCTGCGGATCAGTGGAGCTGCTCACCGACCGTCTGTATGTGGAGAGCTGGAAAAACCCTCAGCCCTGTGTGTGTGTGTGTGTGTGTGTGTGTGTGTGTGTGTGTTTAAATGTGTGTGCTGACGTGATGCCACACTGCAGATATCTCCGTCTTTAACTCCTCGTTTTGTCTGTTGCTGAATCCTAAAATCTGACCTACAGAGCATCAAATTCTCAAACTAACAGCAGACAAAATCTAAATCTTCTGTTTGGGTTTCTGCATCAGGTAGTTTTAGTTTTTATAAAAGTATATTTTCCTGATTATGCTTGTTTACATCAGCTTGCTGAGCTTATATGTCTTTGTCATACATATTCATGACAAAAAAAAAAACACCCCTTCTGGACAAACCAAACCCTGGTGACAGACAGGGTCAGTGTCAGAAAACCCCTGATTATTCATTTATTTATTAATGCTTTACTGTGAAACATCTTTATTGAGTGTTTTCTCGGTTTAAATCAGCTGTTCTGATTGTTTTGGAGTCCTCTGTGCACAATTCGGCTCGTGCTAAAAGCCTCAACCCCTCAAAATTATATAAAAAATAAACAGGAAAAATCTCTCAAACTCTAATCATTTCTTTTTTTTTTTCGAAACTTTTTTTTTTAAAAAGAAAAAAAAAAGAAAAAAGTTGAAGCAAATCTAACTAGGAGCTTTTTTTTTTTTTTTCCATAAAAAGTCAAAAAATAATGAAGAATATTCATCACAAGTTCTTATGTCTTATTTTCTGACGCACAGGAGGTGTGACAGTATCTGCTCTCAAAAAAGTGTGTGTGTGTGTCTGTGTGTGTCTGTGTGTGTGTGTGTGTGTGTTTTGTTTGTGTGTGTGTGTGTGTGTATGTTTTTGTGTGTGTGTGTCAAAAAAATTTGTGTGTGTGTGTGTGTGTGTGTGTGTGTGTGTGTGTGTGTGTTGTGTGTGTGTGTGTGTGTGTGTGTGTTCTTTTTTTTGTGTGTGTGTGTGTGTGTATGTCTGTGTGTGTGTGTGTGTGTGTGTGTGTGTGTGTTTTTGTGTGTGTTTTTTGTTTGTTTGTTGTGTTGTGTGTTTTTTGTGTGTGTGTGTGTTTTGTGTGTGTGTTTTTTTTTTGTGTTGTGTGTGTGTGTTTTTGTGTGTGTGTGTGTGTTTTTTGTGTGTGTTGTGTTTTGTGTGTGTGTGTGTTGTTTGTGTGTGTGTGTGTGTGTGTGTTTGTGTGTTGTGTGTTTGTGTGTGTGTGTTTGTGTGTGTGTGTGTGTGTGTGTGTGTGTGTGTGTGTGTGTGTGTGTGTGTGTTGTGTGTGTGTGTGTCTGTGTGTGTGTGTGTGTGTGTGTGTGTGTGTTTTGTGTGTGTGTGTGTGTGTGTGTTTTTGTGTGTGTGTGTGTGTGTGTGTGTGTGTGTGTGTGTGTGTGTGTGTGTGTGTGTGTGTGTGTGTGTGTGTGTGTGTGTGTGTGTGTGTGTGTGTGTGTGTGTGTGTGTTGTGTGTGTGTGTGTTTGTGTGTGTGTGTGTGTTGTGTGTGTGTGTGTGTTGTCTGTGTGTGTGTGTTGTGTGTGTGTGTGTGTGTGTCTGTGTGTGTGTGTTTGTGTGTGTGTTTTGTGTGTGTGTGTGTGTGTGTGTGTTGTGTGTGTGTGTGTGTGTGTGTGTGTGTGTGTGTGTGTGTGTGTGTGTGTGTGTGTGTGTGTGTGTGTGTGTGTGTGTGTGTGTGTGTGTGTGTGTGTGTGTGTGTGTGTGTGTGTGTGTGTGTGTGTGTGTGTGTCTGTGTGTGTGTGTGTGTGTGTGTGTGTGTGTGTGTGTGTGTGTGTGTGTGTGTGTGTGTGTGTGTGTGTGTGTGTGTGTGTGTGTGTGTGTGTGTGTGTGTGTGTGTGTGTGTGTGTGTGTGTGTTGTGTGTGTGTGTGTGTGTGTGTGTATGTCTGTGTGTGTGTGTGTGTGTGTGTGTGTGTGTGTGTGTGTGTGTGTGTGTGTGTGTGTGTGTGTGTGTGTGTGTGTTTGTTGTGTGTGTGTTTTTGTCTGTGTGTGTGTGTATGTCTGTGTGTGTGTGTGTGTGTCTGTGTGTGTGTGTGTGTGTGTGTGTGTGTGTGTGTGCTGCAGGACTCCATCACAGAGGAGGTGGTGGAGCTGCTCGCTCCCTATCTGGAGATGGACGACTACAACCTGGAGTCGGCCAAGAGGATCTGCGGTAACGTGGCGGGACTCTGCTCCTGGACTCAGGCGATGGCCGACTTCTTCGCCATCAACAAGGAGGTTCTGCCGCTGAAGGTACGCACACACAGACGAGTCCGGCGTCATTTCCCTCAGACTGATACAACATATCAAGATCTTACTGTAAGAGCAATAAAGACTATTTTTTTTTATCGGTGGATTTTCAAGAAATGATACATGCCTATATCAATATATGAACATATACCTGCAATTTATTATTTTTTAAATAAATACATTAAAATATTTTTTTTTATTAAATTAAACAGTTATTAAAAATATGTTTTTTCTCCTGAACTCACTCCTTTTAACTTTTGAAACAGATTGGTATGGTTGTTGTTTTTTTAAAAAAAAAAAAAAAACATGGAGAGAAGTTACCCAAAGAAATTAGCCAAAAATTTGCAAGAAATTAATAAAAAGTTATAAGAAAATTACCTGAAAATTAGCAACAAGAAAAAAAACATCAACAGAAATGTAAAATAACAAAAACATTGTGTGTGTGTGTGTGTGTGTGTGTGTGTGTGTGTGTGTGTGTGTGTTGTGTGTGTGTGTTTGTGTGTGTGTGTGTGTGTGTGTGTGTGCGTGCGTGCGTGCGTGCGCGTGCGTGCACGCAGGCTAATCTGGCCCTGCAGGAGGCTCGGCTCGTGGTCGCTCAGACTGAACTGGCCAAAGCTCAGGAACAGCTGGACGCCAAACAGCAGGAGCTGGACGCCGTGCAGGTAAACACACACACACACACACACACACACACACGTATGTAAACTCTTACTCTGCTGGTTATGATATGATACATGCGATAATATTACGATATAATATTACGATACTATATTGTTATGATACAATATAATACATAACAATACCATACGTCACAGTATGATACAATACATTACGTCACTAATGATGTTAAAGCACAAACACACCAATAAAGTTTTGCATCTGGTTGTTGTTATCGAGGTGAAGACACGCACAACACAGCTGGCAGAAAAGTTAGCGAGAAAGACGAGGTGCATGAGACATGAGGCATTACTGCGGACTTATGGTGAGGAAGCTTAACGTGACAGAGAGAAACTGAAATTAGGATCTAAGATTAAAAAAAAACACTGTGACTGTGCTGCCACACGCCACATACGTGAGATCTGACTTCCCTGATTAAACAGTGCCACCTGCCAAAGGTTCATGAGTTTGATCCAAGCTGAAGTTGAACGAATGCTGAGTAAAGTTTTGATATTTTTGGTTTTGGCACTTTTGCTGAGTTATTTTAAAACACATTTCACCTTTTTTTCCCTTTTTGTTTTTCTCTCCTTCCTGCATCAATAACATTTTTCTCTGTTGACATGATTTAAATTTAAACGTATCAATACGTGATCTGAACTCTCAGGCGCTTTACGACGCCGCCATGAAGGAGAAGCAGGACCTGGAGGACGACGCTCACAACTGCCGCCAAAAGATGGCCAACGCCACGGCGCTCATCGACGGGCTGGGAGGAGAGAAGGTCAGTCTCATCCATCCATCTATACCTCCATCCATCCAGTTTATTTTCTTTTGTTTGGCGAGACAGAAAACAGGATGGGGGAGCAGCTGTCAGAAACTTCTTTAATATTAAGTGAAGAAAAAGGTCAAAGTTTTTTTGGTTTTTTTTTAGATCTGATCCGCTGCGGTATCTGAAATGTCTGATGTTGGTGTTTCAGGTGCGGTGGACCGACAGCAGCGCCGGCTTCCAGACTCAGATCAGACACCTGGTGGGGGACGTCCTCCTGTCCGCCGGCTTCCTGTCCTACGCCGGCCCCTTTAACCAGGAGTACCGCAGCCTGCTGCTGGAGCTGTGGAAGAGCGAGATGGAGGAGAAGCTCATCCCCTTCAGTCCCGTGAGTGTGCACCGCCCCCTGAGCCTCATCCAGATTTACTGTAGAGCACTTAATGTGTCCTTATTTAAACTTCATTACACTGTGAACACCTGGTATCACCTGTATACCCCACAGCAATGATCCCATTCATATTTCATAACTTTATCGGCAAACGTGTTTGAACCATCATTTTATTTCAGATGAAACTGAATTTAAAGGATTTGCAGCTCCTGTCCAAAAAAAATACTGTATGTACAATTGAAAACTGTTCAGGAAGAATTCAAAATTACACTGAAATTTGTTGAAAATTTTTCCTAAGAGAGGGTGCTCAGAGCGCAAATCTGTGGTGTCGTGTTGCCAAAGTCTCGTTTGTTTTAGTTTGTTTACGTCTGCTTTTAGTTACATGAAACTTTGAGAATTTATGACAAGTCAAAGCAGGAAAATGAATAAAATGTTGCTCATAAAGTTTTTCTGCAATTTAATTTTTTTTCACTGCTCCACTGGCTCCACTGAAGCTAAATGTCATAATAAAGGCCAGAAACTCATCTGTTGGAGGGAAGCGGAAACATTTCTCCAGCTGTTGTTGGCAGATTGTTGGTCTGAGCAGCTGTGAGGAGGAAACTCTGCTCTGCTGCAGGACTTGAACGTGATCGGTCTGCTGGTGGACAACGCCACGGTGAGCGAGTGGAACCTGCAGGGTTTACCCAGCGACGACCTGTCCATCCAGAACGGCATCGTGGTGACCAAGGCGACCCGCTACCCGCTGCTGATCGACCCGCAGGGTCAGGGCAAGACCTGGATCCAGAACAGAGAGAGAGACCAGCAGCTGCAGGTGGGCACACAAATCTGATTTTCTTTTCTTTCTTTTAAAGATTATTTAGATTTTTTTAGTTAACCTTTATTTGACACGGAGCAATCCCACTCAGATTCAAAATCTTTTTTAACCCTTAGGGCCCACTTTAATATTGCACACTCATCGCTCTGCACACAAAGTGTGCCTTTCAGAATCACATTTAAAAAATATAAAACATTAATATTATTTTCTACTTTCACTGAGTTAATTTTTTAACCAACATCCATCTTGATTGTAAATATGAAATATTCATTAATTTTCAGATGTCATGATGCAGCCCCCACCACACACACACACACACACACACACACACACACACACACACACACACACACACACACACACACACACACACTCCTTTTTTGTGTGTGCTAATTCAAGTGATTTTCTTCTTCTTCTTAAAATTTTGTCTTCTTCCCTTTTTTTTTTTTTTTAATAAAGTCTTTTTGAGGTGGAACTACACAAATTAGTGCCGCCCTCATAAAAATGAAATCTTGTATTTAAAAAACATCACAACAAAAATTATTGATACAAATTGTAAATAGAATAGGACCCAAGATGGACCCTTGTGGGACACCGTTTTATACATTCAAAAAGCGACTCGGGCGCTTCATGTAAACTGTAAAAACAAATCACAGGAAGTCAAAATTAATCCAAACCCTCCTTCTGTCTCCTAGGTGACGTCTCTGAACCATAAATATTTCCGTTCCCACCTGGAGGACAGTCTGTCTCTGGGGCGTCCTCTGCTGCTGGAGGACGTTGGGGAAGAACTGGACCCCGTCCTGGACAACATACTGGACAAAAACTACATCAAATCTGGATCGACCCATAAAGTAAGAGATCTGTGACTTTTGTCTGCTCTCCTACATTGATTCAAAAATTACAGCAAATAATTTCGACTTTGTCATGTTTCATCTCTGCTGCTGTAAATAAATCAAACTATATGCACCTTCATTATTTATTGCATAAACAGTAAAAAAACAGACGGTATCAGTTTGTCAGCGTGATTTCTTCCTCTCTGCAGGTGAAGGTAGGAGATAAGGAGGTGGACGTGATGAAGGGCTTCACGCTCTACATCACCACCAAGCTCGCCAACCCGGCGTACAGCCCCGAGGTCAGCGCCAGGACGGCCGTAGTGGACTTCACCGTCACCCAGCGAGGCCTGGAGGACCAGCTGCTGGGACGAGTCATTCTGCTGGAGAAACAGGTCGCTGCAGCGCGCTAACCCTCAGCTGGTCAGCTACGCAGTAAAGTAGTTAGCATTAGCAACGTCAGCGACGCACAATCAGCTGAACCGACCGTATGGACACACTGAGCAGAGGTGTGCCCCAGTTCTTGCTGGTCTTTGATGGTTTAGCTGGGTGGGCCACCAGACGAACATAACGGTGCTGAACTTCGATGGATAAACCAGCTAGAGTGACCATCACAAGCTGGCATGACGAGCTAAAGCCTCAAAAATGATGCAGAAACACAGCTGAAGCGTCACACGGGCTGGTTGACCAGTTTAATAGTCTTAAGCTGGTCAGCAGGTTTTTCAGCAGGGACGTCTCGGTCTCTACTGGACATGTAGCACCGATTTCAAACGTATCTGCGTCTCTCTGCTGCAGACGGAGCAGTTTTATATGCGGAGCTTCTGTATTTCGGTGAAAAGCTTCTTTAAACGCTGAATCTGAGCGTCCGCGCTGTGTGTCCCACCAGGAGCTGGAGGCGGAGCGAGTGACGCTCCTGGAGGAGGTGACGTCCAACAAGAGGAAGATGCAGGAGCTGGAGGACAGCCTGCTGTTCAGGCTGACCAGCACTCAGGGGTCCCTGGTGGAGGACCAGTCCCTGATCGAGGTGCTGAGGGTCACCAAGACCACCGCCCAGGAGGTGCTGCCCCCCGACTCGCTCTGTCTGTTACCTTTTAAATGAAATGTCTCTGACTGGAAGACACGAACTAAAGACGGACACAACAATCTTGTTTCCCAGGTGAGTGAGAAATTGTCGGTTGCCGCGGAGACGGAGGTGAAGATCAACCAGGCGAGGGAGGAGTACCGGCCCGTGGCCACCAGGGGGAGCATCCTGTACTTCCTGATCGTGGAGATGTCGCTGGTCAACGTCATGTACCAGACGTCTCTGCGTCAGTTCCTGGGACTCTTCGACTCGTCCATGCAGAACTCGACCAAGTCGCAGCTCACCGCCAAACGCATCGGCAACATCATCAACTTCCTCACCTACCAGGTAACGCTTGACTTGATTTAAATTGATTTGATTTAATTTGATTTTGATTTGACCTGCGTACCTGTGGGCCGTCCCTCAGGTGTTCTGTTACACGGCCCGCAGTCTGTACGAGGAGCACAAACTGCTCTTCACTCTGCTGCTCGCTCTGAAGATCGACCTCCAGGCTCGAAACATCTCGCACCCCGAGGTGCTCACCTTCATCAAAGGTCACACAGCCTCCTCCTCCTCCTCCTCCTCATGTGCTCGGGTTTGAAAGGGTTAAACTTTTCTGACAGTGAATCTGCTGTGTGTGTGTGTGTGTGTGTGTTTAGGTGGAGCCTCTCTGGATCTGAACTCTGTAGAGTCCAAACCGCGGCGCTGGATCCTGGATCAGACCTGGCTCAACCTGGTGCAGCTGTCGGGCCTGCCTCCTTTCTCCCAGATCCTGACCCAGGTAGGATCCAGATCCTGACCCAGGTAGGATCCAGATCCACTGACACGGGAGCAGTTCAGTTCAGTTCACAAGAGAAGTTCTGATGCAGTCAGATGTAAAAATAAAGTAAACAGGAAGGATTTCTCGGCAGATGGGAGAGGCTCGGGTGCTCTGTGATTTGTTCGCCTTAAATTGTTCTTACGATAAAAAATAAAAATAAAATCATAAAAATATTTTGAGCAGGTCTCCGTGTGTCCAGGTGAGCCAGAACGAGCGCGGCTGGAAGACGTGGTTCGACCATCCGACGCCAGAGGACGCCCCGCTGCCTGATGGGTACGAGGAGAAGCTCGACACCTTCCGGAAGCTTCTGCTCATCCGGAGCTGGTGTCCCGACCGAACCACGGCTCAGGTGAGACCGCCGAACACACAAACATTATGTTTTTGGAGAGTTTTTCCTTTGAGGGCAAACGGAACCAAGACCACACAAGACCGGCCTGAACCCAGATCTTCCCCTGATGCTGTTTTTGATCAGCCTCCCCAGCATTTTACGTTGTCTGACTCTTCTGACGATTTTATAATATCGAATTAATTTATTGACATATTAACCCTTTGAAACTGATTTTTTTTTAACAAGTTCATAAGAGGAAGAAGGCAATGAACACCTTAACAAGAAACGGCCCAAAACTCTGCAAGATATCAATAAAAAAAAGTATAAGAAAATTAACTGAAAATAATCATATAATTATATAGTATAAAGTGTATAATGATACCAGACCCCGAGGAGGGCCACTTTATTAGGGGCTGACAGTCACAGGAAGATCAGATTTGATTTTGCAAATGCTCCAAAAATACTCCAACGGCTGCATACGAGCAAATAATGTGACTCCTCTCCGGCAGCGAGAATGACACTGTGTGTGTGTGTGTGTGTGTGTGTGTGTTGTCCAGGCGCGGTGTTACATCTCGGACTCTCTGGGTCAGCAGTACGCCGAGGGTTTGGTTCTTGACCTGGACGCCATGTGGTCAGAGAGCGACAGCAGGACGCCGATGGTGTGTCTGCTGTCGATGGGCTCCGATCCGACCGAAAACATCGAGAGACTCGCCAAGAGCAAGGCGAGTGAACGCCACGGACGAGTGCGCAAATATCAGTCAGTGGACGGAGGAAACATGAATGATGGGAGGATGGATGGTTTGGACATTTAAGGGAAACAGGAGATAAAAACTGACCCACAGAGGGCGGAGTCTGCATGCAGGACAGCATGAAGGCAAAATGAATGAATAAATACAAAAACAAGCAACATCAAAGAAGTTAGAATTAAATATGGCACATTTTAATTTCATCTGCAAGTTTATCGTTATTCTGAGTATTAAAACCTAAATGACTCTCTGCTTTACAGCATCAGTAATCCCAGATACTAAAAGTTAAAAATTGGATTTTGAAAATGTTTTTATTATTTTTATTTTTGAGGGACTTTGACTAAAACCCCAAAAGTGACAGAAAGGTTTCTATTTAAAGACCTGGATGTCTGAAAACAGTAAAAACTAACAACAAGCTTTACAGTAATTAGATTTCTCAAAGGGATGAAAAAATTACAACCCAAACCGAAATCATCTCCATCTCCTGAAACTGGAGCGGATATAATCAGTCTGTCCGTGTACGATTTGAAGAATATGTCGTAGTTTAATAATTTATGTGAGCGTGATGGATACGCTCTGTGCCTGCAGGGGGCGCCGTGTCGTCCCATCTCCATGGGGCAGGGCCAGGAGGTCCACGCTCGCAGGCTATTGGCCAGCAGCATGACGGACGGCGGCTGGCTCCTCCTCCAGAACTGCCACCTGGGTCTGGACTTCCTTGATGAGCTGCTGGAGACGGTCACCGCGGCAACGCCAGAAAGCGTGCACAAAGGTTTCCGGGTGTGGCTGACGACCGACGTGCACCCCAGGTACCTGATGAGACACGGCGAAGCACTGTGGCGCCCCCTGAGGTCACAGCGCTCATTACAACATGAGATTCAGCATCGGAGGAGCTGAAATATAAAGTTTGTTCTGAGTCCTGAAAAATCCTTAAATTCACCGTTTGTTTGTTTGTTTGTTTATTTGTGTGTTTGCTTCAGATTCCCCATCACCTTCCTTCAGTCCTCCATCAAGTTCACCAACGAGCCTCCTCTCGGTAAAATACTCGCAAACTTAACCCAAATATTCGCCCGTAGATTTTATAATGTCTGATTGATCGACACATTAACGTTTTGAAACTGAGCAAATTACTCAGTGAGCTTGATTTTTTTTCCAAAATCATAAGCAGAAGGCAAAGAGCTACTCACTAAGAAATGGCCCAAAAACTCATTCATTCAGAGGACTGACTGGTTTATAAATGTGGTTCTCTGTCAGGGATGAAGGCCGGTCTGAAGAGGACCTTCAGCGGCGTCTCTCAGGATCAGCTGGAGATCAGTAACCTGCCTCAGTGGAAACCTCTGCTGTACGCCGTCGCCTTCCTGCACACCACCGTGCAGGTCCGCCTTCACTGCCGCCTTACAACCATTTAAAGCTCCAGAGTGTCAGATTTAGGAGGATTCAGTGGCGTTTTGTGGTGCCGATTGCAGATTACAGCCAGCTTTAACTTCTCCTGGTTAGAAGTCCTTCAGTGTTTCAGGAGGTTTTTAACTGGGAGCTGAATAATCCACGAGGTCCACAACATTCACGAGCATCTTTTTCTGCATTTCATTCAAAAAAAAAAAAAAATTCAATTAACTGAATGTGTGGTGTGCCCCCTACAATAACACCACCAAAGAGTCCCTTCAGTATTAGCTTCAGTGAAATTGGTCGGAAATTTAATTCCAAGTGGCATTAAAAAAGTCTTAAAAAGTCTTAGATCTTATTCGCCTTGCCTGAACATACATATGTATATATAAATGAGATAGACTAATATCAGCCGAAATCTGTTTTTCTGCTGCTACAGTGGCACACACAAAAATCTGAAACACAAAAACGCAAAAAATCCTTCTCTCTCAGCAGTGGTTTGTCCATTCTGGGCTCCTGTAGAAACGTGGCGGTGCAATATGGCGAGGTCTGTAGAAAAGGACCTGGTCCCTGTGTAGGTTTAAACGGCTCATTCACAGGAAATAAAAACACAACCTTTCTGATTTTTATCTGATTATACACTAAGAAAACACTCAGATTAGATTATTTTCTCTTTCTGACGATATGTTCCCTGAATCCTTCACGCTGGAGCTTTAAAGCACTTTTGACAAACATCCTGGTTCAAATATTGTCAGCCGTGAGTTTAAAGTCTGCAGGTTAATTTCTGATAGAAATGAATTCAAATGAATGTTTGTGAATAATATTGTGCCATTCTTTTTTTTTTTCTTTTGTCCGGCCGTCAGGAGCGCCGTAAGTTCGGTCCTCTCGGCTGGAACATCCCGTACGAGTTCAACCAGGCGGACTTTACGTCCAGCATGCAGTTTGTGCAGAACCACCTGGACGAACTGGACCCGAAGCGAGGGGTCAACTGGAGCTGCCTGCGCTACATGCTGGGTGAGACCTCAGGGTGACATCAGACCACGTGACAGGATACAGCTGATGATACCGCAGGATGTAAAACAGGGAACCACATGACAGGATGTGACAAAGATATGACAGAGTTCGATATGACACGGCGACAGTGAAGCTTCCTCTGTTAGAGCTGCTCGAACATCACATCGGTTTAGTTGATCTTTTCATGACTCCGAGGCCGGAGGTGTTATGTTCCGTATGTACGTCCCATTTTCCTGAACAGGACATTCCAAGAAGGCCTTAAGGGCGTTTTCAAATTTGGCACGAACGTACACTTGGACTGAAGAATGAACAAATGCAATTTTGATGGTCAAAGGTTAAAGGTCAAGGTCTCTTTTACCTGGTCCAGCTCATTCTCATGAAGGCGATATCTCAAGAACAGCTTTCGATTTGGCACAAACGTCCACTTGGACTCAGCTGTTATTTTGGTGGTCAAAGGTCAAGGTGAATTTGACCTAGCACCTGACTCATTCTCGTGAATGAGGCCTTGATGGAATTTCCTCAAATTTGGCACAAACGTCCACTTGGACTCAGCAGTGATCTGATTAGTTTTTGTTGTCAAAGGTTAAGGTCATTCTCAGGAACACATTGATAAAGTACAGCTGTAGGGATTTTTTTCAGATTTGGCACAAACGTCCACTTAGACTCAAGGATGAACTGATAAGATTTTTGTGGTCAAAGGTCAAGGTTAATCTTTAACTTTTCTTCTGGTAATTCTAGCTTTAAAAGCCTCTTGACTCCGTGTCCTCATGTTCGTACCAGGTGAGGTCCAGTACGGCGGACGGGTGACGGACGACTTGGACAAACGTCTCCTCAACACCTTCACTCGTGTCTGGTTCAGCGAGAACACCTTCAGCGAAAAGTTCTGCTTCTATAAGGGCTACAGCGTCCCCGGCAGGGCCAAGACGGTGCAGGACGTCCTGCAGCACATCGAGGCGCTGCCGCTGGTCGACTCTCCGGAGGTCAGAGCGCGCTCACACGCACGGCCCTCTGCAGCAGACCGACCGGCTGCCGCTTCATTTAAGCTCTGTGTCTGCAGGTTTTCGGGCTCCACCCCAACGCTGACATCACCTACCAGACCAACCTGGCCAATGAGACGCTCAGCACCATCATCAGCATCCAACCCAAGGACAGCGGGGGCGGGGCCGGCGAGACCAGGGAGGCCAGCGTGCAGCGGCAGGCCGGCGAGATGCTGGAGAAGCTCCCGCCGGACTACGTCCCCCACGAGGTGAGTCCGTACTGCTGCGTAGCTTTAACCCTTTAAAATCCATTTTCATGTGGCGCGCTCAGACGCCTGGACCCTGAGCCAGCCCAGACCGCGGGTCCTTAAAACATATTAACCCTTTGAAACCTGGGCCCTTGATTTCTGACAAAAACGTGGGAAAAAGGCAGTAAGCAACAAAGAACAAATGACTCAAAAAATCAGCGATCAGGAACTCGTACAAAGTTTAAGAAATGACCTGAAAAGTAGCACAAAAAACAAAAACAGG
>NC_056483.1:308297-320797 GCF_008729295.1 Plectropomus leopardus
TATTGCCTGTTTAATTTCTCGTATTTAACTGCATTTCATTGAGGAATCCTGTACTATATAATGACAATAACGCAAAACCATAGACCAGTATTTGGATCGGGTAGCTTGTAAAAAAAATAAGGTGTCAGATTTAGCAACTGCCATTTCAGTGACTCAATAACATATCTAATCAACACTGAGGTAAATCTAAATATCAGGTCAGACTCAGTAAATACTAATTTCAAAAACTTGTTTAATCACAAAACAATGTTGTAGTTCCGATTATCAGATAAAAACTGAACCATCTTTATAAATTTACAGAGGAAACAGACTCTTACTTTGTGTCTGAGGGTCCAGGTTCATTACTGAAGTTCAGAGGTAAATTTCTGGATCGATCACTCTTCATAGACAGATGGCCAGATACTGTAGACTCTGCTCCGTCCTCCTCTTCCTCCAAATCCATCATCTTCTGAACTCTGAGAGGAAAACCAGGAACACTGTAGACACAAATACATCGCAGAGGAAAGTCAGAACTCCACCTATAACCTCAGTAGTTTCTTAATTATTTCACATAAATGATATTCTCGCTCTGAGACAAACAAAAAGACAAAAAACAAAAAAACATAGACGACGTGTCTCCACTTCCTCCCAAGGTGTGCAGTCCAAATATCCCAGATTCGGGCACTGCCATGTTGGGATGGTGATGTCACTGAGAGCCGGAGACTGCACGGTAGCGATTTCCGCTGTGGAGGAGTTCCTGCCAAAACATTGGCCCGACCAATCGCGAGCAGCCTCACTGAATGTGAGCGCTCATATTGGCTGTCACAGCTGTCAATCATGATGAAAATGCCCCTGTCAGTGACAGAAACTGTCTTTGGTAAACATGTTTTTGGCGTGTACTTTGAGTTTTCAGTTTAGCCCATTCACAAACATGGAGGGGCGGGCTTTATGACCTGTACTGCAGACAAACAACAGGGGGCGACACAAAGTGATAAGCAACACTTTGAGGGAACAGCAATGTTGGTCAAACACAGTCTGTGGGTCAAACTCACTGTCACTAAATACTGATTTTAATGGACCTGGATCGGGGCCAAAAACACCTGATTGGGATATTGCCAGTGAATAAAAAAACAAAAACTTGTGTAATCACAAAACAGTGCTGTAATGGTGATTATCAGATAAAAACTGAACCATCTTTACAGACTCTTACTTTGTGTCTGAGGGTCCAGGTTCATTACTGAAGATCAGAGGTAAATTTCTGGACCGATCACTCTTCATAGACAGACGGCCAGATACTGTAGACTCTGCTCCGTCCTCCTCTTCCTCCAAATCCATCATCTTCTCAACTCTGAGAGAAAAACCAGGAACACTGTAGACACAAATACATCGCAGAGGAAAGTCAGAAGTAGTTTTTATTTGACATAAATTACAGACTCGCCCCGAGACAAACTTCTTAGTTAATCCAGAGGAAATGCTAAAAAAATGGTCAACCAGATTTACTTAATGCTCATTTTAAACGCTGAAATGTGTTTTTACAGTCACAGTTGTGACAAACGGCTAACGGAGGCGAGTTCTGCAACAGTTTCCAGGTAACTTAAAATTATCTGGCTGACATTCAAACAAAACACAGCGACTCCAGTTTTTGTTCTCTCAGACCTGTAACTGTTAGTTTCTTGTATTTTCTTTACTTTTAAGTGTTCTTACGTACGTAGACGACGGTTCACAGCAAGTGCACATGAGTGTCAAAGGAGCACGACCCTCCCAAGGACAAACGTTCTGATAATCACCTTTTAAACGCTCTGGGATCGCAGATCAAACTGCGAGTGGAAATCTTAATTTAAGAGCTTCCTGATACTTCAATCACCAACAGCTTTTTACTAAAACCGTCATTTTCCAGTAAACCTGCGTACTGTGCTCACATATGAAGTCAAGCAGATATATGTTGCGGATAAAGAGACTAAACTCGACCCTCTAACAGTAACATTAGAGCAAGAATGATGCTGATGAAAAACTTGCCTGGAGTCACCAAAGTTCCTCAACAAAAACAAGGGGCCGGATGGATCTGAACAGTCAAAGTTACAAACAAAGCACTCGTTGAAAATATCCAAGACCCGAGTGTCTCATGTTTGTGATCGTGGCCACCGACTCAGAGGTGATGTCCAGTAAACGGAGAGAAGAGGAGTCACAGGTGAACCAGGTTAATGTTCAACGGAGAAATAATAAAACTCAAACTTATCAGCCCGGTTCATGTCAGGTAACAGTAATAAAATCTGTGAATTCATCTGGAACTGCTGTCAGAGCACAAAGTCCTTCTGTCCAGACCTGCACAAGTTAAATTTCACGCCTTCACTGGAGCAACATGTCGAGATCTGTTTTCACCTCCAACTCCTGTATTTATTATTTACAGCCCCAACACTACTGTGATTTCCACGCAGCCTTTATTATGGGATGGTGTCAAGTTTAAGAGCTGTTGGATTTGCAGCAGCTTTCATAATAGGAAAAAAACACAAGCACTGAGAGTCCATGTAGTGCTGAAATAAATTATTCACCTACATTTCTCTCGCGCCTTATTTGCCGCAACAGTCTTGCTTTTTTTCCTGTAGTATTCTTTGATTATTGATTATTTTCAGATTAACTGAAGCAGACGCTGTGGAACTGGTCTATTTCGTGCAGAAGAGTCAAATTATGTCAAATAACCCTTTAAATGGGAACCTGATAGAGGTGGAAATCACCAGGCACCTTACGATTCATACATGCAGGAACTATATCCTCCCACAGAGAAGCACAGCTGATCTCTGACAACCTGCAGCCCTAATAAAGAATCAAAGATGAAGAAAAAAATCTATCAATTATCCAATCAGATGAGTTCAGGTTTTAATGCGCAGCTCAACATTACTGTGTCCTCATCAAAGAGCTTTTCCCCAAAATATTTAACACAGACACTTTATGTAAATGTTTCTGTGCTCTGAAATACAAAACACTGCATATAAAAACATATTATTCCTAACAGTTTCTTAAGTTTTCTTTGAATAAATGTTTGTCACCTGTTACAAAATGTTAAATTTCACAGCACCTGATAAAAAAAAAAATCATTTCAATCTGACAAAAACTGATCCAGTTTGAGTCCAGATTAAATTTGGACACTTTCTGCTCAGACTGAAGAACTTTAAAAAAAAGAGTTGTTGAGATTTATGCTCAGACAAACTCAGAAACCAAGTAAACTGAGGGAAATTTCAACATCTGTTATGGATTTAAAATTTGGTTGATACAAACAGTAAAAGAGCAAAATCCATGAACTGACCTCAGCGTCTGTCTGCAGTGTGGACTCCTCAGTCGAGCAGGACATGGACCTGATTTACCTGTTTAGTGTTGCTCCTCCCCTTTTCACTTACAAGGAATCAAGTGAGTTTATTCATATGCTTGTGTGTGTGTGTGTGTGTGTGTGTGTGTGTATGTGGTGCTCACATAGATCAGGGTGTGTCTGACAAAATGTTGGTACATTATCTTTTTGTCTTGATCATGTTCATAGGTATATTGAGTTTAAGAGTGTGTGTTTTTTTCTGTGATGTTTTCTTCTGCAGACTTTGAGGGAACAGAAACACAGCTGAACATCAGCTCCTTCATATTCCTCTGGACCTGAAACTTTCTGAGAGAAAGCGAGTTAACATGAACATTTCATCTGGTCCTCTGACCCTCAGGAGCCCCCTTAATATGGTAACAGCTAACAATGGTACTGACTGACTAAACCTGGTCAATTTAATGTGGTTAGCTGAAAACTGATTAATCTAGTTATCTTAGGAAGAGCAGCTGGCTGACCCCTAATGTAACTAAAGCTAACTAAAGCTAGCTGTGTGTGTTTTCCTACCGTGAACAGCAGTCTGTCCTCAAGAAGAGTCAAATCCACTGAGTGGACACTCACACTGTCCTCAAGTGTCTCCATCTGTGACTGGAGGTCCTCCTTCACACAGTTCAGCCGGAGACAGCTAGCTACCTGAAGAGAGACATTTATATGTTGTTAGCTAAAGACCGACCTTAGCAACAGCTAACCAAACCAAGACAGCTAACTTAGCAGAGTTTAGTTTGAGCTCAGTTAGCTCAGTTATAATAAAGTTAAACACACAGGTATTCACTCAATTAATTTAGCCATCACCACTAAAAACAGCCACTGTGTTGGCACAGTCAAGTTCACTGAAAAGACCTTTGCTAACGGGATGCTAACCTGGCTAACGTTAGCCATATTTAGCCTGTTAGCTGGTGATGAATCGTCCTGAGTCAAATTTAGCCGTATTTCGCCCGTTAGCTGGTTAGCTGGTTAGCTGGTGATGAATCGTCCTGCGTTTGTTGCCTTTGTCAAACGTTACTGAGCTTTACTGGGATGATCTCCAGCTTCCTCTCATCAGCCTCCTTTCTTCGTCTCTAAAAGCTCCTCGAGGGTTTCCTGAGGCTTCGTGTCCTCGCGCCTTTTTCCTCCGTAGAACCTTCTAGAAGCTTCCAGACAAACGGCGCGCGGAGCCGCCGGCTGCGCACAGTGCGCCTGCGCAGACAGACTGAAGGCTGAACGTTATCAAAGGTCCAAAACAAACATCCAAACTACATTTATATCATCATGAAATACTGATTTAATTCACCAGCAGGAGCTGAAGCTGCTGCAGAGAAGGGAGGAGGTTTCTGGTCCCAGCGCAGGTTGGGTCATTTTCTGACTGCAGTAAGGGACTGTTCGTTATTTATCAGAGGGGAGGGGTGGGGCAGAAAGGGGGAGGCATGTCAGATAATTTTTTTATGCACTGAGAACCTATTTTGGCTCAAGGGAAGGGCATACAACTTTAAATTGTTTTATCTGGTATATTGTTAATGCAAAATTTTAAACACATGGCATATTTTGTGACATATTTTTTTAGTTTTGGTAATTGTAAAGAAAATGAGAATTTTTTTACTTTAAAAGTTTTTGGTTATCTATTTTTTTTTTAAAATAAGACTTTTTTTTCTTTTTCAAATTTAACTTTTTTTAAATTTGAAAATCTCAGCTGATTTTTTTTTCCAAACAAACAAATGGCGATTTTTTGTTTTACTTTGAAAATCTGGGTGACTTTCCTTTTTTGGGGGGTGGGGTTCTTGGATTTAAGCATGTTTCTAGAATTGTAGGACATTTCTAAGATGTTGGACTTTTCTCAGATTTTAGGAAGTTTCTAAGATTTTAAGACATTTCTCAGATTTAAGTACATTTCGAGGATTAGAATCCATTTCTCAGATTTTAGGAAGTTTCAAGGATTTCAAGATGTTTCTAGGATTTTAGGACATTTCTAAGATGTTGGACATTTCCCGGATTTTAGGAAGGGCTTAAGATTTGAGGACATTTCTCAGATTTAAGTACATTTCAAGGATTTGAAGACATTTGTCAGATTTAAGGAAGATAGGTAGATACTTTCAAACTAAAAGCCTTTAAAAGTTTTTTTAGTCTCGTCCTACTATCACAATGTTACGGTTTATACTCCTTCTATTTTTTAAGATGCATTTTGCCTTTCCTGTGTTGGTCTTGTTCCAAGTTCATTTAATTAAATGGTAAAGCACTTTAAGTTGCATTTGATTTGTTTGAAAGCTGCTTTATAAATAAAATTTGACTGATTGATTGATTGATGCACACAGCGCATTCAGAATATGCGTCTCAACTGATGTTTTTACTGCAGTTTTTGTCTGTTCACAGTCGGCTCTGTGCCGTCAACACAAACACCATCAGTTTTTCATGCTGGTGTGGAGATGCATGACCAGAAGAAAAGTTCAAATACTCTGACTTTTAAACATGATGAAAGACTTTTTGTGCAAAAATCAAAATGCAGCTCTTTCACGAAGGACGCTGAAGGAGCGAAAGAGGAAGGATGAGCTCACACCGAACGACAAATTCACCAAATCCTGTTTTGATGCAAAAAAGCAAAATGACAACTGAGTTTTTTCACAGGAAAGTTTTGGATACTTTGAACTCCTGAAATAAAAACATAATTCAACTCTAATGTGTCAAAGTGAAACCAAATAAATGCCACAATACTTTTAATGGAAAACATGTCAAACACATTTTAAAGGTTCAGTTTTCTCTTTTATCTCCACTGTCCGGATCCTCCTCGATAACCGTGACGTCTACAGAGGGTCAGTGTCCTCCTGAGGTCCACCGTGTGGACTGGGACAGCCTCAGTGTCATTCAAATGTGGGACAGACTCGCAGACAGAGTTTTGTCTCATGGGCTCAGAGAGAGACAGGATCCTTTTTGGGGAAACACCTGGAACAGGTTCTGAGCCCATTTTTAAATTCCCCAAACTCACAGTGAGCAGAAATAAGGTGTGCCGTCTGCAGAGCGGCTACGCCACAGCGGGGATGAAATACTGCAGCGACACGTCCTCGTGCAGCAGAATCAGGTGGACGACCCTCTCGTGGACGATGTCTGAGGAGACAGATCAATGGTAACGTGATTTAACCAGCGATGGGTCCCAATTCTGTGCTTTCAAATTCTACTGTAATTTTTTAAATTCAGGTAAAAGAGACAAAATCACTCCGTTACAGGTGCATTCATTTCGTATATTTCAAAGTCGTGAGTGAAGTTTGACATTTGGATCTAAAATGTCACCACTTCATCATTTTATCCTTATTTGTGTGAAATTCTGTCGTATTTAGTGCATGAATTCTTGAGTTATGACCAAAATCATGGTTTGTGAGGTCACAGTGACCTCTGACCTATGGCCGCCAACTTCTAATAAGTCCTGGACTCAAACTGAACATTTGTGCCAAATTAAAAAAAAAAAATCCTTAAGGTGTTCTTGAGATATTACGTTCACACGAATAAGATGGATGCAAGTTAAGAGAGATCTTGACCTTTGACCACCAAATTCCAATCAGTTCTTTCTTTAGTCAAAGTGTATGTTAGTGCCAAATTAGAAAGATACATTCAAGATATATTTCACAAGACTTAGACAGAGACAAGGTCACAGTGACTTTGACTTTTGACCACCAAAATCTACTAATTCGTCCTTGAGTCAGGGTGGACGTTCGTGTCAAATTTGACAAAGATTCCGTGAAGGCCATTCTTAAGATATCATGTTCATGAGAATGAAAAAGGATGCGAGGTAAGAGTGATCAAAATCTAATACATTCATTCTTTAGTCAAAGTGGACGTTTGTGCCAAATTTGAGTAAATTCCAACATGGCATTCTTGAGATGAAATGGAATAAACTTTGGTGGTCAACGGTCACTGACCATCAAAATCTACTCATTCATCCTTTAGTCCAAACGGACGTTTGTGCCAAATTTGAAAAAATTCCCTCCAGGTATTCTTGAAGTATTATTTCCACTAGAAATGGACAGACGCAAGGTCACAGTGACCTTTGACCACCAAAATCTACTCATACATTCTTTAGTCTGAGTGATCGTTTGTGCAAAATTTGAAGAAACTGCCTGAAGGAAAGGAGAAATATCGCATTTACTACATGTGTACTTTGCCTGTACTCGTGAATGTGGAGGTGGACTTACTGCACATGGCCTTGCTGGGGTTGACCTGCTGTCCCATCAGGAACTGCTGCAGCTTCCTGATGTCCACTCTGGCCTGGGCCATGGCGTCTGGGTCCCTGCTCTGAGACGGACCGCCGTCCTGAGAGGCATCGTCACCTGAAGGGACGGACGGGGAAGATGAGCGGGGGACGAAAGGAGACAGGAGGAGGGAGACACGTGAGACAGACGGGGCTGTATTTGGGTGCTGAATAAAACCTGAAACAACAGGTGAGTTTCCATTAACCCTCGAATTGTGAATATAAAATACGCCTGATGGAAACAAAAAATCAACCAAATCTTCGAGTGTTTATTTTTAATAAAGAATGGCTTTTTGGTCATGAATGTCTGCAGAAATTTACTTTCACTCTCAATTATTCAGTCTGGACCGAAACACCAAAACTCCTAAAAACATAAAATAAAAGCAAACAGATTCCAGCGGGAGGGTTTTTACCCCACGGAGGGTTTCCCAGGTCCTTGAAGTGAGTGCTGACAGAGACCAGATCGGTCTCGATCTTCAGGTTCATCTCTCCGCTCAGGTTGGCCTCCATCACCTGAAACACAAAAACACACACTTTCATTTACATCCAGCAGAGACTCAAACGTGTCACCTAACACGAGCTTAGAAGATAATTCCAATTTAATAAAAAGTGGGATTTATTTTTATAGTTTCATCCATCATTTCTATCAGAATTAAAAACATTTTAATCCCCAATAATGTACAAAAAAACACAGGAGACAAAGCAACTTTACACGTTTCATTTTTTTAAATTATCGAGAAAATAGGTAAAAATGCAGTAAAATAAATATTCAATATAATTACTACCAAGAATATTTTAAATACTCATGGGAGCTCCTCGTCTGGAGGTGCTTCTGTGAACTTTTTAAAAGAAATCAAACGTGTTTTCTCGTGTTTCAAAACGTCTGAGGTGCAGTTTGTTTGGAGGAACGTGATGGTACCAGGAAGTTGGAGAGGTTCTTCATCCTGTCCACGACGTTCTTCATCGTCTTCAGCGGAGGCAGGTAGATACTGACCTGCAGGGACGCACATGTGACCACACCTGTCAGAGACGCCTTCACTCTGCTCAAAAACTCTCAAATCTCCTGTCCTCTACAAACAGACACTGTGGTCGAGAGCGCGCTCACTAAAGGGCTCCTGCAGATGAAGGTAAGGCAGATTTAAGGCTTTTTAAGGCTTTTTAAGGCTTTTTAATGCCTCTCGGGATTAAAGTTAAGGCTCGTTTTCTAAAAACTGAGTGACAATCTTATTTAAACAAATGTTTATCGTAAATTGTGGCTTTTTTGTCCAGTGAAAAGTTAAATAAATAGTCAAATGTTGAAAAAAAAAAGAAAAAATTTGGACATATTAAAGTATAACAAAAGCATTTATTTGGTTTACCAACAGAAATGGGACATTTCTGGCATTTTGGACAGTTTCTGGGTGATTTTGTGTTTCTCAATCTGCATGAGATCCCATCAGAAAAAAGCTTTATTAAATGACTGTTTGATTTCGGGTGCTTCAGAGCGTTTGGTGCCTCTGGAGTTAACTTCTCTGATATTTTCTCTAAGCAGAAGATGAAGAGAAAGATGTGAGTTGCGGTTTGTAGAGACGTCACTTACATCGAAGTCCGGCATGTTCGGCTCTTTGAACTCGTGCCAGAGTCTGCGGGGGACGACGTCCACCGGGACGTCGTGAGTGACGACTCGGCTGATGCTGGACATGGTGGGCTGGACACGACATCATGGTTAGAACGTACCGAACGGTTTTACTGCCGACGCTTTTCGGTGTGATCGGCTCCGTTGACTTGATTCAGATAAAGAAAAACTTTAACAGGAACAAAAGTGTTTTTACGACTGAGTTTTAGGGCCACATTAAAGAGAAATAAACTTTAAGCTTCGAGAATAAAGTCGGAATATTATGAGAAAAAAGTAGTAATTTAACGAGAATTAAGTCAGAATTTTAGGCAAAAGCGGATATTATTATATGGAAATAAACACATTAACTATGAAACGTATTACAGCGGAGGATTAGGGCCATGTTAAAGAAAAGCATTTTGTTACATTTTAAGAATAAGGTAACAAAAATTTAGTTCATTTTCGACATTACAACTTTATTCTCATAAAACTATGACTTTATTCCTGGAAAACTATGACTTTTATTCTCGTAAAATTACAACTTTTATTCTCGTAAAATTACAACTTTTATTCTTGTAAAATTACTAATTTATTCTCGTAAAATTTCGACGTTATGCTTGCAATGTTACAAGTTTATTCTCATAAATTTACAACATTTTTTTCATAAAACGATGCCTTTATTAACTTCGAGTTTATTCTCAAAATTACAACTTTACTCTCGTAATATTATGACTTTATTCTCATAAAATTATGAGTTTATTCTTAAAATTAGGACTTTATTCCCTTAATATCAGGACATAATTCTCAAAATCTAACGAATGTTGTTCCTCAGCGTGGCCCTGATCCTCCGCGGTGTGAGTTTGATTCCCTGCGTTATTTTCGTGGCGGTGTGACTGAATCTGCCGGGTGTTTTGATCGTTCGGGGTCTCACCAGCTCGGCGGCGATGGTGAGGCAGGGGCAGTGCTTCTTGGTCAGTTTGACTTTGACGGCTCTGGCGTTCTGGACCGTCTTCAGGGCTCTGGACAGGTTCTCTGGGGTCACCTCCAGACAGATCTCGTTGTCCTCGGGGGACACGCCCTCCATCTGGTACTCATCGAAGAAGTTTGCCTGCGGGAAGGACGACACCGGGCGGGTTTCCATTAACCCTCAAACTGCACGACTGAAAGTGTGAATACAGAACACACCTAATGGAAACACGCCAGTTTCGAAAAACTCAGATTTCACTAATTTTATTTTCTATATTTCACACTTTTTGAGCTCGTATGATGTGCAACAGCAGGTGGCGCTAATGAGACTTTATGGACGCCAACCGCCATTAAACCCGAAGAAGACGAAAAAGTACAACAAAGTCACACGACGTTCTACAAAACACGACTCGATACGCGCGGATCGTCTTCACTCTGATACGAGACAAAGAAACTACGGTGATATTAGATCGGCTTTATCGAGCGGCTGCTAGAGAAATAAAGCTGCTAATGTTTTGGACATCCATCGCCATGGTTACTGTCATGCTATCGCACAACATCACTCAGTGGAGACGCATTCATCTCGCACTGTGTTTTATCGAAATTTCGAAAACACCGCTTAAGTTTTGTTCAAATCTGTGACGGAGACCCAGCATAAAGGCTCAGTTCACACAAAATGAAAATAATAATAAAAACGTGGATCAGTGGTGACTGAAGTGTTTTCGTTTTTCGACAAACAGCGTGAGATTCGAGCGACGTGCTGAGTCCAGGCTGGGGACAAATTTCCGACAACATCTTGAGGACACTGATCAGGTTTGTCCCTCACACTTCATCTCTCCGGCCGAAGCGGAGCTCCTACCTGTGACAGCTCGCACCACATGCTGACGCCGCCGTTCGCCACTTTTCCCGACAGAACGAAGAACAGGTTGTCCGGAGTCAGTCGCAGGACGCAGACTTTGGTCAGCTTAGAGATGGTGGTGACGACTCCTGGAGACGACACGAGACGAGTTATAAACCACCACAGACAGAAACACCACAGACAGAAACATCACAGACAGAAACACCACAGACAGAAACACCACAGACAGAAACATCACAGACAGAAACATCAGACAGAAACATCACAGACAGAAACACCACAGACAGAAACAACGAAGAACAGGTTGTCCGGAGTCAGTCGCAGGACGCAGACTTTGGTCAGCTTAGAGATGGTGGTGACGACTCCTGGAGACGACACGAGACGAGTTATAAACCACCACAGCGGACAACCCCGCGGCCCGGACGAGCGTCGTGAAACATCACAGACAGAAACATCACAGACAGAAACATCACAGACAGAAACATCACAGACAGAAACATCACAGACAGAAACATCACAGACAGAAACATCACAGACAGAAACACACAGACAGAAACACCACAGACAGAAACATCACAGACAGAAACACCAGAACAGAAAGACACATCAGACAGAAACACACAGACAGAAACACCACAGACAGAAACACCACAGACAGAAACATCAGACAGAAACACCACAGACAGAAACACCACAGACAGAAACCACAGACAGAAACATCACACAGAAGAAACACCACAGACAGAAACACACAGACAGAAACACCACAGACAGAAACACCACAGACAGAAACATCACAGACAGAAACACCCACAGACAGAAACACCACAGACAGAAACATCACAGACAGAAACAATCACAGACAGAAACATCACAGACAGAAACATCACAACACACCACAGACAGAAACATCACAGACAGAAAACACCACAGACAGAAACACCACAGACAGAAACACCACAGACAGAAACCACAGAGACAGAAACACCACAGACAGAAACACCACAGACAGAAACATCACAGACAGAAACAGAAGAAACACCAGACAGAAACACCACAGACAGAAACATCAGACAGAAACACCACAGACAGAAACATCAGAGACAGAAAACATCACAGACAGAAACATCACAGACAGAAACATCAGACAGAAACATCACAGACAGAAACATCACAGACAGAAACATCACAGACAGAAACACCACAGACAGAAACACCACAGACAGAAACACACAGACAGAAACACCACAGACAGAAACATCAGACAGAAACATCACAGACAGAAACATCAGACAGAAACACCACAGACAGAAACATCAGACAGAAACACCACAGACAGAAACACCACAGACAGAAACATCAGACAGAAACACCACAGACAGAAACATCAACAGAAACACCACAGACAGAAACATCACAGACAGAAACATCACAGACACACGTCGTTTTAATCCAGGCTGCTCAAATCTGAGTTTTATTCTTTTGTTAGGACAATTCTGGGGTTTCGGAAGTCTGTAGCATTTTAGAAAGTTTC
>NC_056483.1:325797-353297 GCF_008729295.1 Plectropomus leopardus
TGATTGCGCAGCACATAAATACGTCCCCCGGGCCGTGCTGGTGGACCTGGAACCAGGAACCATGGACAGCGTCCGCTCCGGAGCCTTCGGACAGCTCTTCAGACCGGACAACTTCATCTTTGGTATCTTTTTTCACTCAGCACATTCATTCATGGGTTGATGTGGTTTTTAGGACTTTTGTGGAAGTTACAGGGTCAGTAATGTTAAAATTTTAGAAATTTAGAGAGAAAAACAGTTTGTGGCCAAAAGAGGCTAAAAGGCGCCGCAGATGCAGAGACGGGGACGATTCTCGGCGGGCTCGTCTCTCTGATTCGTTGTTGTTTGGCGGGAGCGGCAGTGAAACTTTCCAGCACTAAATCTGTCCCGTAAACAGACCGAGGGGACGCCAGCGTTTGTTTAATAAACCGATGTCTCTGTGGGAGAAGACGCAGGGCGGCCGTACATCTGTCCCGCTGTCCCCCCCGCTCAGAAACGGGTCAACAGTGGAGTGTGTGTCTGCGCGCACATTCCCATCTGCCGTGGCGATCGTTTTACAGTTCACAGATGGGTTTTCTCTGTGCTGATTGGCTGTCTGCAGGTCAGACAGGTGCCGGGAACAACTGGGCCAAAGGTCACTACACGGAGGGGGCGGAGCTGGTGGACTCGGTCCTGGACATCGTGAGGAAGGAGTGCGAGCACTGCGACTGTCTCCAGGTGAAGACCACTTGTTGCTTTTAGCGTGTCGTGTGTCACAGATCGAGCTGGGCGACCAGCAAGTCGACTCTGTCCAGCTTCCAAAGATTTAAAATCAACTCAAAAACTGAACTGTTTCTTTATTCTGTCAGCACCTCAGAGGACTCTCATTCACGCACACGCATCACAACCGCAGAAATATATGATATTTCATGGGTCTCATGCTTGGGTCCTGTCTAATATCCTCAATAAAGAAGAAATGGCCCAAAATCAGAGAAACGTCCTAAAAATTAAGAAAAGTCACACATTTCTAGAAATGTCAAAAAATCTCACGGATGTTCTGAAATCCTTGAGACGCCTGAAAATCTTAGAAATGTCCGAAAATCTAAGAAGCGTCCCTCAAACCTAGACATGTCCTAAAATCCTACAAATGTGCGACAATATGCTGAACGTGGTCCAGTCTGTCCAAAACTCTACACGTTTGACCACTGTCCCCACCGGAGGACACATCCATGCCAACACTGAGTTATGGTTAGAGCGCCACCTACAGGACACATCGTCCTGCAGTCAGCGCTGAAAAGCCTCCATGAACCTCCATGATGTTTTCTGGAGTTAAACTGAGTTTTTCGGCTTCCTGTCAGCACCTTTATGTGCTCAAACCGTTAAAATACCACAAAACACCAAATAAATGCATGAATGAACAAATCCTGTCCGTCCGTCATACGTCTGTCTCGTCACGGTTTGCTGTGAAATGACCGCCGCTGTGATTCTGCCTGCAGGGTTTCCAGCTGACTCACTCTCTGGGGGGGGGCACCGGCTCGGGCATGGGCACCCTGCTGATCAGCAAGATCCGGGAGGAGTACCCCGACAGGATCATGAACACCTTCAGCGTCATGCCCTCACCTAAGGTATCGGGGAACGGAGAACGCATCAAATATTGTGGTTTTATATTTAAAGGGTATTTTTAGACACTTTTTTGTCTTTTTTCCTGCTTTCTTAAAATCTAACATTTACAAGAAAATCCTTTAACCATAACGCCAAACCTTTTTTTTTTTTTTTTTTTTTGGTGAAGGCAACAGAAATGTCCTAAAATCTTAGAAATGACCTAAAATTTGAGAAAAGTAAAAAAAATGTCCAAAAATTCTACACCGAAGTCCTGGAAATCTCCTAAATCAGAGAAATGTCCTACAATTCTAAAACTATTCTAAAATTCCAGATATGTCCTAAAATCCTAGAAACTTTTTATAATCAAAAAAAGTCTTACAATTCTAGAAACCTCTTAAAATCCTAGAAATATCCAAAAATTCAAGACTCATCCAGAAGTCCAAGAAACATCCTAAAATCATGGAAATGTCCATAAATCCCAGCAATTTGCTAGAAATTAAATGCTACAATCTGAAAAATGTACTTAAAGTCTAGAAACCTCCTAAAATCCTGGAAATCTCCAAAAATTCTAGACTGATCCTAAATTCCTAGAAACGGCCTAAAATCCTCGAAACCTCCTAAAATCAGAGATTTTTCCTACAATTTTAGAGATTTTCTAAAATTAATTCTTGAAATCCTAGAAATGTCTTAAAGATGAGGAGACGGCTCCAAATATTGTGTTTTTTTAAAAAATATTTTTGGGGTATTTTTTCACTTTTTTTTTGTCTCTTCCTGCTTTCTTAAATTCGAACAGTTTTTCACCAGAATCTTTTAACCAAAACGTTTTTTCTTTTGGTAAAAGCAGCAACATCTCTAATTTTAGAGAGTTAAATCTTTCTGTGATTTTTTCACTTGTTGACGCTTCAGCGTCTCTTTAAATCGGGTCGTCTTTCGTCCGCCAGGTGTCGGACACCGTGGTGGAGCCTTACAACGCCACCCTGTCGGTCCACCAGCTGGTCGAAAACACGGACGAGACCTACTGCATCGACAACGAGGCCCTTTACGACATCTGCTTCCGCACGCTGAAACTCACGACGCCCACCTACGGCGACCTCAACCACCTGGTGTCGGCCACCATGAGCGGCGTGACGACCTCGCTCCGTTTCCCCGGGCAGCTCAACGCGGATCTCCGCAAACTGGCCGTCAACATGGTGCCGTTTCCCAGACTGCACTTCTTCATGCCGGGCTTCGCTCCTCTGACGGCGCGAGGCAGCCAGCAGTACCGGGCGCTCACCGTCCCCGAACTCACCCAGCAGATGTTCGACGCAAGAAATATGATGGCGGCCTGCGACCCTCGCCACGGACGCTACCTGACCGTCGCCACCGTCTTCCGCGGGCCCATGTCCATGAAGGAGGTGGACGAGCAGATGCTGAACGTCCAGAACAAGAACAGCAGCTACTTCGTGGAGTGGATCCCCAACAACGTCAAGGTGGCGGTCTGCGACATCGCTCCCCGGGGGCTCAAGATGGCCGCCACTTTTATCGGCAACAGCACGGCCATCCAGGAGCTGTTCAAGCGGATCTCGGAGCAGTTCTCCGCCATGTTCCGCAGGAAGGCCTTCCTGCACTGGTTCACGGGCGAGGGCATGGACGAGATGGAGTTCACGGAGGCGGAGAGCAACATGAACGACCTGGTGTCCGAGTACCAGCAGTACCAGGAGGCCACCGCCAACGACGGCGAGGAGAACTTTGAGGACGAGGAGGACGAGATCGTCGAGTAAGGAGGCCGAGCGTGTCCGGTAAAACTCAGAGAACGCTGGTTCGGTGATGGCGGGAGGGCAGAGCACAAACATTAAGCGATAACTTAAAAACCGTCTGAAATCAGAGAATTAGCTCGTTAAATCATAAAAAAATATTAACCCTTTAAAACGTGAACAAATCGGCTTGATATCATTAAAAACATGGGATGAAGTTACGAGAAATAAAGAAATAAAGAAAAAAAGGAAGAAAACAAGGTAAAAATAAATAACTAAAATAAATAAATGGAAAAAAAATAGTAATGAAAATAATTATAAATATGGTTTTCTGGACAGTTTTCTCTTTTTTTTGAGAATCATCTGCTAATAATTTCTCTTTCGCTCTCTCAGTAAAAAAAAACAAAACTATTCATCGGGTAATTTTCTTTTCCTAATTTCTAACTTATTTGTTTAGGTTTCAAATGTCTAAATATACGTGAAACGCAGCACAAGAAAACTAATATTGTCAGCTTCAAAGATTTCGGTCCCTGGCATCACTGTAATGATCATTTTATAATAATAACAATTAATATGATAACTTTTTGGTAGACCTAACCTTTATATTTTAGTTTCCGAAACTTAACATACATAACCTTTTGTTAAGTGTAAGTAACGCCTCCGAGATCACGTTGAACAGGAAGAAGTTATTATTCTATTATTTTCTAAACTAGACATCTGATGGAATAATTGAAAAATTCATCAATAAATTAATCCAAAGTGAGAATAATTGTTGATAACTGTCTCCTTAAATCTATCCCAAAACACTGAAATACTGACATTTTAAAACAGTGCTCAGTATGTTTCACCAAAGTTTATGACAAACTTCATAACTAGGACAATATTAAAATTATATTTTATTTTCACTTGAGGAAGCTCGTGTTTCTGAAAGGAGGAAATATGATTTTTATTGTGTTGATCTGATGGTTTTTGTGCTTAAAACAAACTAAACTTCAACTACAGAGGCATCAGAAAGCGCACTGTCACATAACTTATTTAATTAAAAATGATAATAATAATAATAATAATAATAATGGATAGGACTTATATAGTGTTTTTCTAAGGACTCAGATATGCTTATTTTGTTTTGGGAATGTGAAAACTAAAGTTGGTAGAATAACAATAGCTAAAATGTTTATTTAATGCAGTGATTTGTGTCATAAATGCACTAATTTATGAGGAAAGTTTAGAGTGAAAGATGAAGGCATATTTGATGATGATTGTGTCTTCTATCACAAACGGACACGCCATCGATGCTTTTTGTACCGTTTTTGTGTGTTTTTGTTGTTTTCACTCTGTGGTTTTTGTACTCGTCTAAAGCGGCTGAAGAGAAGTCGAAATAAAAGCTTCTTTTAAGGCCTCACGCTGTCACACGTCTGCTGCGTTTGTGTTTGTTTCTGGATCTGTCTGCGTGTTCGTGTTTTATATGAGTACTTTTGTATTTCTATCCAAACAGTAAAGTGCAAACATCAGTGAAGGTATATAAATGAATAATTCAATAAATGAAAAAAATGCTCATAAAACTAACAATAAGAATATATTTTTTTCATTTTTAATTTTTACATTTTACATTTACTTTTTTGTACATTATATAAATAAAGTTTCTGGACATTTTTCACATTTTATTTTTGTTGATAATTTTTGTAATAATTCCACCACCTTTTAAAAAATAACTTTCAGTTCATTTTCCTCAACGTTTACTAATTTCTTGCAATTTGTTGGACATTTCTTGCCATTTTTTCATGCACTTTTTATTCTTTTTTTTAAGATATCAAACCAATTTCCATCATGATATTTAGGACCGTGTCTCAAATATTTTTACACATCTGAAACACTAAATATTTAAAACTGCAGCTTATTTTAAGATCTGATAGTTCCTAAAAGTAAACTTTTTTCCAGTTTTGGACAAACTCTTCGTGCAGCTGTCGTGTATCGAGACTAAATTTGGCAGATCTGAGAAATTCTTTTTCTGCTCTGCAGTTGAAAAAGGCGAGTGAGTGCACGAGTTTTGTTTTTCTAAATCACACACGGTCACAGTTTTCGGAGCTGAAATCTCCTCGCTGCGCTGACAAAATACCACCTCAGAGCGGAGCGAGGGGCTCGACGGCACGTTAATCTCGCGCCGTGTGCGAGAGTTGATTCCCCAGCAGTTCTGTTTGTGTTGCGGATTATGCGGAGGGCGGCGGCCGTCGCTGTCAAAGACAAAAACGCTTGGCTCATGTCTGTGGGCCCGAGCGCCGATCTGCTCTTTGTGTCGGCGTTCAGCCGGCTCGTGGACAATGATCAATAATCAACAGGTTACTCTGAAGCACCATGTTGCTGCTTCGTCTATGGGATATTTGAGCGAGGACGTTTTGTCCGGTCCTCGCCGTCTCGTAGTTTGTTATTGGCTCAGATTTAGGTTCGGGCGTGGAGCTGAGGAATGCGTGACAGCAGAGATGGCTCTCGTCCAAACGTCCAGCTGCTGTCTCAGCCAGCTGGGACAGAAATACTTCACCCCCGTCTCAGGCTTTTTTCTTTCTGAAGGCGGAGTGAGAAAACTTTTCCGAACCACTGGAGATTTTTGCAAAAATAAACATTTCAGGCGTTGAGACTTATTTAAAGAAAAACTACAGGCCCGAATTTCAGGAAACGTGGTGGAAAGACGAAGCATGAACCAAAGAAAGGAAAAGCACATCCGATCTATAAAGCTGATACAGACGCTCCTGCGTATAAGGGGCTCGCCTCCCCATCACGGCTCCATAACACGCCGACGAGGCCTTGGATTGAAATAATGACGGCCGCTGCAAGAGAAATAAAGCTGCTGATGTTTTCAACATCCATCGCCATGGTTACTGGGATGTTGATCACTCAGTGGAAACACAGTCATTCCCAAATATCATTTAGGTTTTGCTCGAGTGTGTGTTGTGTTCACACTCAGAGTGCAGCAATAATGAACACTCGATCTTCAACAGTGTTTCGGATACGTTAGCGTCGCTGTGGTTCACTCGTCAAAAAGCCAGCGAGATTTTTCCATTTGATTTAAGATTATTGCAACAAAAAAAAAAAGCTCCGTAAACAAACATTTACGATCATTACAAGTTTTGTTCAGCGAGATAATCTTCACTCATGAACTCCATTAACCATTAATTAAGACAACTAACCAAAAAACACATAAAAAAAAAAAATTAACTTTGAGACGAGAGAACAGGAGCGATAAAATGCTCATTAATGTCCAGAGTAAAGTACACATTTTGCATTTTGTGTGTGTCTACAGTCGCATTGAATGATAACTGTTTTTATCTCCAACAGGAGCTGGACTGCAGAGCAGCAGTTTGACGAGCCAATCAGAGAGCAGGAAGACAACTTTAGCCCAATCAACTGAAGGCAGAGGCGGGTCATCAGCTGCACAGGAAAGACACGTTTTGAAAAATGTTTCCTGGTTTTCTGAAAGGTTTTAGACGGCGTGTTTATTAAATTAAAAACAGCAGCAGTGTTTATTCAGGATCACTGGTTCTTTATCAAAGGTTTATAATATTAATTTAATTTTAAATAAATTTACTGTTTTTTATGACAAAATTACACCAAACTTCAGCCAAATTCCGCAAAACACTGGATCAGGTTTTTGTAATTAATTATTTTCCAAAAAGTCAAATAAATTATGAGGTTAGGGGTAACAGATAGACTGTCACTGATGTTAAATATTAAAACACACACACACACAATAAAGAATTAAATAAAATAAAATAAAATACTTTTTTTAAACCTGTGAAGTCTTGCACAGAGAGGCAGGAATATCCCCTCTATCTCTTATATTTCTATTTTAAGATTTTTTAAATTTATGTTCAATTAAAGCAAACGGGATCCGGATTCACTGCAGTGTTTTATTTTATATTTGTAGTGATGATTTTACTGGAAATATCAGTGTTTTCTCATTCTGGTGATGAAAAGCCAAACCTGTTCAGAAACGTAAACCTGCAAATTACCACGACTGTCACTTCACGCACATTAACGCCTGATACTCATGACTGGATGTGAGATTATTTTTTTGTCAATAAATTGTGTTAATAAATCTTTATTGACTCACAGCTCGTTGTTGTTTCTCCTAAAAACGTGGAGTCACTTTGACATCTAGTGGCCAAAAGCAGAAACTGCAGATTCAGATAAATATTGTCGTCTGCCACTCTGAAACAATACGCCTTTTCGCATTAGGATTGTTTGTTGCTGTAAAATTACAGGCTAATTTTGCAAAACTCTGCACACAAAGCCAAAAAACCCCAATATTAAATATTACATATTTTATTATTATATATTCCTTTTTATTTTTCTGATAGTTTAAAATTATGTGGGTTTTTTTTAATCATTACTGGGATGTTTTTGACTAAATGTGTGTAAAATGATGGATAAATACTCATTAAAGATTGAATAAATAACAGTTAAAATATACTGATGCACTAAAGCCGAGTCAAGTTACAGCCCATTTTCTCTCTTAATTATTCATCTTTCTCTTCATCGCCTTTTTTTTTTAAACTCTTTCCTGTTTTTATCTCCCTCATCATCATCCTGTCTTCCTCTTGATGTCATCACTTCCTGTGATTGTCGTGAGCGGCCAGCAGGCGGCGCTGCAGCAAAACGTATTAAACACAGAAGAGTCCTGAGTTTATGTACCAATGCATTTAATCTGTGTGTGTGTGTATACTTGTACAGCTGCATTTGTGAGGACCACTTTGAGTTTTACACTTTAAGAGTGAGGACATTTTTGCAAAGTGAGGACATTTTAAGAAAGTAGGGACATATTTGAAAAGCAAGGTGATTTTTAGGAGTTGAGGACATTTTGTAAAGACATTTTTGTAAAGTGAGGACGCTTTGTAAGGTGAAATAGTTTTTAAAGTGAAGAAATTTTTGCCGAGAAAGGATATTTTTGTAAAGGACATTTTTGCACAGTGAAAACATGTTTGTACAGTAAGGACATTTCTGTGAAGTGCGGACATTTTTAGGCAGAATAAGGGGCTAGGAAATTAATTTTGTCAATGAGTGTCCTCACAAATATATAAATAAAGGGTTGTTTGTGTGTGTGTGTGTGTAAATACCTCTGATGCAAATGCATGCATGTAATCCAATGAATAATTCCACATCCTGGATCTTCTCTCCTGCAAAACAAATTCACCTCAAAGTGAACTTCAGGGAACACGAAGGGGAAAATCTCGGAGACGTTTGCTGAGTCAGCATCTTTTTTTAGTGCACTATGTGTTTTAGTCAATGAAGGTACCTGTTAGATAAGTGGCTGCCCCTAACGAGCGGCCTCAGATAACTGGCCGCAGCTAACGAGGAGGCTGTGATAAGTGGCCGGCTCTCAGATGAGCAGATAATGTTAACGAGAACACTGCTCTGTGATCGACCGCCAAAAAGCTGCAGAGACGAGCTCGCCGTATGCCAGATGGTTTAATTGGCAATTACAGGGACAAAAAGCGCTCTGCTCCTAATGTGTGTGAATATTCAGAGAGGCCGTCTGGTTGCAGCTGCTGGTTGTTTTCTGGAAAGACGACTTGGATTTTGCTGCTGGATGCTGCCTGTGCTCCTCTGATGACTTCCGAAACAACCAAAATTTAAATTCAGCCTAGTTTTATAGAAATATTTGAAATCGACACACATTTATAACAACACATTATGTGCTGGCAACAAAAAAAAAACAATGCCAGTGCAAAGTCAGAGTGAATATTTTGTCGCTGTGGACACACGAATAAAGTATAAAGAGCGAGAGGGTGCAAGTGATGATGGATGGGTCAAACAAACATGGACTTTAAACCAGGAGACAGCCATCTGTGTCCATTAAGAAACAAAAATCAATGTGATAACATGATTTAACCCTTTGAGACATGAGAGCCAGAGTCAGCTTAACAAGAAATGGGCAAAAGAATAGGAAGAAATTAGCAAAAAGTAAAAAGAAAATTACCTGAAAATAAGAAAAAACAAAACAAAACAAAACAAAAAGAACAAACAAAAAAGTGCTAAAAACATTTTTTTTTGCAACATATTTTTAAAAATATAATTAAGACAAAAATAAATATGAGATGACACAAAGCAGCTCTACACAGAAAAAAAGAAAGAGAAAAAAAGAAAGAGAAAAGAGAATACAAGAAAGTTACAACAAAACATATCTCAAAAAAACTTTGAGGGAATTTCTTCAAATTTGGCACAAACATCAAATGTGAGTCAGATGAACTGAAAAGATTTTGGAGGTCAACGGTCAAGGTCACTGTGACCTTGCATCCATTCTCGTGAAAGCGATATCTCAAGTACATCTGTGTCTTTCTGGTCATTTTGTGAATATTTGTAGTATTTTGTGTCTCTTTGTAGTTTCTTTGTATCTTTTATAGGTCGTTTTATGTCTCTGTGGTTCCTATGTGTCTCTTTGCGGTCATTTTATAATCTGTCTTATTAAATAATCCATCCATGAGGATAAGGAAACCTGGAGACAGCGGCCAGCTGCCTCTGAAGGTACACAAACATCAGCACAATAACACAACACACAGGGGCCCTTGCAGAGGCCCCGGGGCCGTCACAACATATGAGCGACCTCTTCAGTTTAGTCCTTATTTAAACATCGCCTGTCGGCCTGCGGTGGAGTTTTTCTGCCCTCTAGTGGCCACAGATCACTAATTTCAGCTTTAATTATTGCACTGATCCTAATTAACATCATGACACACACACACACACACACACACACACCGTTTTAAAAATAACCTCAAATACTTTTCACCCCGTAAAACATCAAACTCCACGTCGAGCCTCCTCAGCAGCGGCGGCGCTTTCTTTATGTTTGCAGACCTTTATTGGCATTTTTACAAATAGGGCAATTACCGACATGCCCTGGGCCTCTGGGCTGTTTTTATTGGAGCGCTCACCGTGCACGGCACAAGAGTGAAGGCAGAGGGAGGGGGGAGGACGGGGGAGGACGTGGGGGGGGGGGGAGGGGGGGGGGGGGGGGGGGGGGGGGGGGGCAGAGGAGAGAAGGAAGTGAGATAAACGGGTGAGAGCTTTTAATTTGGCGAGGCTCTGCGAAGCTGCATGTGGGGACTGAACCTCAGCTGAGATTTGCTGCCGTGGTAACGGGGTAAAGGGGGGGGGGGAGAGAGAGAGAGAGAGAGAGAGAGAGAGAGAGAGAGAGAGAGAGAGAGAGAGGTACAGTAGCATGTAAATATAAGAAAGGGGTGAAAGGGAAGAGAGGGGGGAGTCGCTTCAGTTTGAGAGGAGGGACGCTGAAGGAGCCGCCTCCGTTCTCCTGATTACACACACACACTTGCACAAGCACACGCACACACACACACACACACACGCACACACACACACACACACACACACACACAAACACACACACACATTTCCAGAGTTGGTAGGAGAGGAAAAAGCCGGAGTGCAGCAGACTGAAGAGAGGAAGGAAGAGGAATGGGGCTGAACGAACAAGCCTGAGCGCGACACACACACACACACACACACACACACACACACACACACACACACACACAGAGTGTTCCAGCCAGTTAGACGGAGAGAGAGAGAGAGAGAGAGAGAGAGAGAGAGAGAGAGAGAGAGAGAGAGAGAGAGAGAGAGAGAGAGAGAGAGGCAGCAGCAGTGTGAGGGGAAACCAGAGCCGCTGAAACACCAGACGCCTGCGGAGCCGCCGGGGCTGCCTGACAGTCCTGGATCAGGGCCTACGGGACGTTTCTCACAGTTTGTCTCCCAGAGCATCTTTTTTAAAAACCGAGAGCTGCCGCTCCGGCTGCTGCCAGCGCCACACGTTTGGACTCTGTGGTCACGTGAAGGACCTGCAGACAGCAACCTGACGCACAGTTTCTCTGACATTTCATCACAAAGAGAAGAAGTTTAGAGATGTGGAGGACGGGGAAGTTTAACCTCTCGAGTTCTGGACCCTGCAGACCGTCTCTGAGTGATGCCAGAAGCCAGAGTTGATTTTTGTACTTTGACTGTGCAGTTTGAACACCTGCTGACAGCTCCTCACCGTGTTCCAGGAGTCGATGAGGAGTTAAATCCTGATTTTGGGGAGTTTTAATCACCACCTCCAGGAACAAGAGGTGTTTCAGACAGCTGAAGCAGCGGATTTACTAAAAGTGTTGCAATTTCTTTCCCAGGGAGAAGTTCAGTCATGCATTCAAGATTATTTCATGAGCCATCACTTCAAGAAAAAACAAAACACTGAGGAGTTTCAGTTGCATTTTGCAAAGAAAGAAGTTTTGATTTAAGGACATTTTTCATCAACGGGAACGTCTGCAGCCTGAAGTTTACCGGTGAGCACAAATCTGACTTGTTTTGAGGTATTTGTGTTTATTAGGAAGTCTGAGGGAGGTAGTTTGGTCCTTTGGCTGTTGAGGAGTTAAACTGGAGTTTGGGAGTTTTAATCATCACCTCGAGGAGCAGGAGGTGGTTTTCAAGAAAATTCAGACTAAAGGACGCACAAGCAGCAGGATTACTAACCGATTTAAAAGTTTAGTCATGCATTCAAAAGATAAAATATTAGAACTAAAAGTTCATCACATCGAGAAAAAAACAGAAAATTTAAGACTTTAAAGTTGGATTTTGCAAGAGAGAAGTTTGGATTTAAAGACTCTTTGCATCAGCTGGACTGTCTGCAGCCTGAAGTTCAACCATGAGCCACAAGATTTACTTCTGTGTTTTTTTACAACGTCCAAGACAAATCAAGGTCTTTGCACAGTTTGACTCTCATCACCTCGAGTCGATGCATCAACCGAGTCACTGCAGCCTGAAGTTAAACTGTGAGCAATTCTTTTGCAAATTTCACCTGAAGAAGTTGAAGGTGACAGGATTACAAATTCAGAACCTTTTTCCTCGGTGAGAAGCAGTTTGGTCCAAATGCATTTAAAACTCTCCAAATTATATATTTAAATAAATGTTCTACAAAAGAGAAATAAATATGTATTTTTAGGAGTTACACTCAAGTTAAATTTTAGGGAGTTTTAATCATTAGCATGAAGACCAAGAAGTGTTTTTTTAAGAAAATAAGACTAAACTATTTACTAGAGCGAGCGGCTGCGACGACGCGCTGCATGAATCCACCCTGAGAGATCAGAAACAGCAGCTGATGGGAGTTTTTATCTCCCGGGAGAAGAGCGGGAACAGCTGCCCCGCCTCTCCGCCTCTCCGCCTCTCTGCCACCCACGTCCCATCAGCCAGGAGCTCACTGATATCCTGCCAGGCGGACGACCACCGTCTGTGACCGGTCTCTGCGTGACGAGTCTCCGTGTGACGGGTGTCTGTGTGACGAGTCTTTTTGGGACGAGTCTCCGTGTGACGGGTGGCGAGGACTCGTGGCGAGTGCGTGTGTGTTTCGCAGAGTGGGGGTTTCTCAGCTCATAGTTTGGATGCTTCAGTGAGACGAACCACAGCAGGAGCTGGTAATGAGGACCAAACGATGATTGGACGGCCGAGTTCCTGAATGTTTCGGCTGAATTCTTTATAGAAAACAGAAACGCCTCTGCGGCGGCTGATAAAAGCCTCCAGAGCGGAGAGTCTGAGACTTAATGTCCCTCTTTAGATTCAGACCAGTGGACAAAAAACCAGACTGACTGATGAGTTTTCTCTTTAAATCTACAGCAGAAATACTCGTTTAGCAGAATGACAGGAAGCCAGGAGCCCGGAGGGCATATTTTTGGGAATTTAAGACATTTCTAAGATTTTAGGACAATTTTTGGCTTTTAGGACATTTCTAGGATATTTTAGGACATTAGTGTCTCAGCTGTGTCCTCTGTCTGGGGTACGGGGGATCCTCCACTGGCTCTTTTTTGGATTAACAGGCTCTATTACTAAGCTCTAAACTAAAAGGACAAAAACTATTTACAGTGTCCATCACTTCATTTAACTGTGAATTAGAAAATGGTTTGGGGTCCGCGGACCATAAGTTGAGTATCACTTGTCCAAATAATTGGACAGCGGAGTTTCTGGCCGTGTCAGCTGAATTCTTTATGGCTGCAGATGGACAGACAACACAAACATGTCTCCGCCGGGCTGATAACGGCTTCCAGAGCGGCTTGTTTGAGATTTAATTTTTCTTTAGATTTCGACCAGCAGACAGATAAAAACCAGACGGAGTGACTGATGAGCTTTCTCTTAAAGTCTACAGGCTTTAATCCCACTGCGAGAAAACCCTCGACTGACCCCGCAAATGTTGGAGATAATTAGCTTTTTCTACAAGAACATCAGAGGAGGAATCAGGCAGCTTTCAGAGCCGCTCTCCTTTTCTGAACCCTTCATCAACTTTGGGGAAAAAAAGTTTTATAAGTCCGGTTGTCTTCGACTCGCCACAGGCCCCGTTCTAGACTGCTTTAGGAGATGTTTTTTGGTCACTAACGACTCGTTCACGGATAAAAAAAGAGGGTCCTCACATCGAACTGATCGTCTCTGCAGCAGAAAGACAAAAACACTTTTGAAACTGCTGCAAAGAGCAATCAGAGCAAGAGCAAAAGAGCAAAAGAGAAATCTGAGAAAAAAGGCACTTTAGATCAAGAGGTAGAAAACCTACAACTACCAGAATGCACTGCACCGCACCGGACCAATAAACGCTCCCGCTGGAGGGTGATGAAGAAACAAACAGCACAGTTAAACCTTCGAATCCCGAGGAAATGGGTGTGATCTTTTCCCTCAAATATGGGAAAAAACGTGGTTGGAAATGTTTTACAAATTACAAGAAATTTAGAAAAATATTTTTAAAATAACTATTTATCAGGGAAAAACTATTTATTTATCATTACTGCATATTTGAAATTAATTTGAAGACTATCTTAACATTTGTAAGCACTTTGTCCGAGGCTTGTTCACCGTGTTCGTTTGACTGCTAATATTGTTCGGGTGATATTCTTGTATTTTTTGTTATTTTTTGGGTCATTTCTTCTTTTGTTGCCAAACACGTTCTCGTCACACCAAACTGCTCAGAGGTCAAAGGTTTGAATAACTGCTTAAAGTGGAGAAATATTTTACCACATTTATCATTGGCGTCGCGTTTTGGGGGTCGTGCCCACGCTTAGAATCGGCCTCCAGACGCCACAAAACCAAAATCTTTCTTCAGACAAGCTGAGAAAGACGCTCAGATCACACAGTCGTTTCTGCTGGGGGAAGAATTTCAATGTTGTAAAAAAAATCAACATGATTTCACGACTCAGAAGCTCGAGTTGATGATAAAAATTTAATCCGGAAAGTTGATGAAAAGAAAACTTTGATCAGCAAAGTTTCTCTGCATGTTAATTGCTGTTCTTCTTAATAATAAGACTTTTGGATTATTCTTTTTTTTGGAGAGTAAAGACTCAAAGCACTGACGTCTCTTTTTCTCCCGTCGCAGATCTCTTCGTCAGACGCCGAGGACGTTTTTTTTCACTGTTCAGAGATCACAGCAGCCAAAAACTCCTCTGACACCAACAAAGTGTTTCTCGATTTTCTGACTTCAAGGAAACTTTCTGCATCTATTTTCCCTCGTTAGGCGCTCGTTAAGGAACTCCTCTGCAAAATCACGGACATCTTCCGGCACCGCGGAGCTCGAGTTTCCATCTCGACCGCAGAAACTACAGACGCCACGAGGAGGTGAGGCGAGGACGGCGCCGCAGGGCAGTCTGCTGCCAGTGTCAAAGTGTGTGTGCATGCTGAGAGAGTGTGTGCATCTATGCATGTGTGTGTTTGAGCGTTTGAGCGTGCAGAGCGGACGCCAACATCACACAGCGCGGCGGCGACTCGGCTGAGTTACTTCCTGGTGCTCAACACTTGCTGACTCACTGGGAGGAGAAATAAATCAGCCGGTCGGGTATGAAAAGACAAAATTTCAACATGAACAAACAAAATTTCCAAATATTTCAGGGGGAGGAGCTGCAGCGCAGAGCTGGAGGTCGGACCGCTCGGCTGGAGCGTGGCGCTCTGATTGGATGATTACTGCTCTCTCTTTTTTTTTGGTCCTGAAGAATTTGGGCTTTTTTGGTTTCAGTCGTCTTCTTGAGTTTTCACGTCCCGGAGAATCAGGCCTCGATGATGTGGATATTTGTCACCATTAAAGACAAATTCTTGGATGTTGGATTACAGCCGTTACACCTTAACTGACTGCAGAGCATCATGGGAGATAACAGCAAGATATGCTGACGATATTATTCTTTTTTTTTTTTAAATAAAAAATTTAGTTGTTTTTTTTTGGAAAACACGAGAATTGATAATTAACAAATATTATTGTGAAAAATAAGAATTCAAAATGGAAGTGAATAATTTCACATTTTAAGTCAGTTACAGAAGCCAACTGATTTTGTCTTTTTTGTGCAAATTATTATTTTCGAGCCAAACTTTTCAGAATCTGGCGCTCTGCAGTTAGCTGCGTCACTTTTCAGCACATTATTCAGACGGCCTCGGACGCTTTTCGGGCGGACATGCTGCCTGGAGGACTGGCGTCGGCCGGAGGGGGTCGCGGCGGCGGGCTGTGCCTGCTCCGGTGGCTCGGCCTCAGGCTGTGGTCGCGTCGGGGGACCCTGGTTTTCGCGCTGCTCTGGTTCGGCTCCTGGTTGTTCCTGAACGGCCTGGTTCTGGTCCACAGGAGCATCCTGTCCGACTACTGCACCGACGACAAGAGCAAGAGGATCCTGCAGAGGCTGGTGAGTCACCCGGCCGGCTGTGTTTGATGGTTATTATGAGAGGGAGACTCTGCAGACTGAGATTCTGCAGCAGAGCTGATAAACGAGCAGCGACATCCAGAAAGTCAGTTTCACAAGCTGCTGCTTCTCGGAGCTCACGCTCGCTCACGCTCGCTCACGCTCGCTCACGCTCGCTCACCGCTCCACGAAACACCACATTATCAGAGTAAGAGTTCAGTCTTCAGCTTTAAATGAAGCGTGACGTGAAGAAACGTCACCATGCTGATATCGTGACCACATTCAAGGTTTGCTCTCACAAAACATTTACAAATTCACAGATTTTTGATAACTAATGGCTAACTTCTGGCAACTAATAATTCATTGTCCATTAATCTATCAATTTTTTTCTCGATTAATTGATAGTTGTGAAAAATGTCGACGTTTCCTAAAGTCCAAGAAAACATCCTGCAGTGTTTTTCTTTGTGTTTTTCCCTGAACATTTTAGAATATTTGGCAGGACATTTACTGCCAAATTGCCTGTTTGCTTTTTTAACTGTCAGTCCAGGCCTCAAAGGGTTAATGCAACATGACTGTCAGCTGAATACAAAGTGTCCCTGAATGCAGCACCAGCCACTTTTCTCAGTTTAACCCTTTGAAACCTGAGCAAAGTGGTTTGAGTTCATTGTAAAATCATGAGGAAAAACACAATGACCAACCAAGAAACGTTAAAAAAAATCACAGAAACGTGACGAAAATGTCCGTATTTACCGTAATTTTATATTCAAAACTATTTTACAGAATTATTTTGGTTCCTTTTTTTTGCTTAATTTCATCTAATTTTCTTGTAGTTTTGATCCTTTTAAAAACATTTTGGGCTGCTTTTGCTTGCTCCTTGCCTTCTCTGCATGTCTGTGAGCAGAGTTTCTTCCTGGAGGGATGGAAACAAATCCGTCGACAAACCGATGATGGTTTGGAAAACTGTCTGCAGGAATGTGAAATAACTGCAGTTTCCATTGAGCGCTGTCCTCTTTTCACCCGCCCGCTCTTATTTTGTTCTTTTCTCGTTTTTAAGACTTTGCTCAGCACGTTTATGTCGTGGAGGACAAACCGCGGCTCCCATCGACTGTTTCTGTGAACCCGCCGCCGTCCGTCAGTCACGCTTACAGTAAACAGGCGGGCGGCGGCAGATAAACGGCCGCGGGTCAATAGCTTTTAATGGCCGTCTGTTATCCACTGCAGCATCTGCAGGAGCATTGTGGGTAAACTCTGATAACAGGAGTCTTTTTTTCGCTGCTCTTTGGACTGAACTCTTCTCGACGTCTGGTTCTTCTCTCTTTGCATCATCAGTATTTGTGTTTCGATAAACTGCAAAGTGAATTTAAAGCAAACTTTTGAAATGATGCAAAAAAGAAAAATGTACGAGGCGCGATGTCGAGTTTTGAGCGACTAAACTCGGATATAGAAAGCGTACTGACAGAATTTGGGGATACAGCTTCATATTTGGCTTTAACCCTCCAGTAAAACGAGTCCTTTAGTTCATCTACCAGAGAAAAAGAGACGCCACGTGACCAGTTCAGACTGAGAACGTGTTGGCTTTCTGTCATAGTTACACTTTAAATTTGGGGTGCTCTGAATACAGCCACTGTCTTTAAAAACGCTCTCCAGCACTCCCATCAGCTGTCCCACCAGAAGAATTTGGGGAGACTTGAGGCGGCTCTGTGAAGGCCGGAGATTTGAATCATCAGTCAGAGCTTCGGTTCATGTAGTTTTTTTATCTTCTCTCTAGTCCGTGTGCTTCTGGTGAAGTTTTAGTTTAAATATTTTTTCTGTTTGCTATTTTGTGTGAAAAACATCTTTGTTTGACATTTGTTCTGCTCTTTGTTTTGGTGAACTCAGTTTAATCTGACTCTGATGTGAAACAACCTCCGGAAAGAAAATGTCGTTTTACGCTTTTGATGTGAAGCTGAGAGCTTGTGAATTCATGAATCATCGGTTGGCTGGTTTGCGATAATCAGCTCTGTTTATGATTCTCATTGCTCTTTTTTTGGAGCAAGAAAATCAAATTGGTTTTATTGGAGTTCCCCTTTAAGTTTCCTCCTCTTTGACTTTTTCCCCTGAACAAATATTTTGGCCAGTTTCAGTGTCGTGATGCAATATGGCGACATGCAAACTCTGTTGTTGTTGTTAGAGGATCCACTTCATCAAACTGCAAATCCATTTTCCATCACAGCGGCCGTCACGCCGCCCGGCCTGCTGGTATCAAAGCTCTCGCAGATCCAAAGTGGAAACTGATGAAATCCCAAATAAACACTCAGATCCAAAGTCAACAAACTGTGCATGTTTGCTGAACTAGCGCCGCTGCATCCATCACGCTGTTTGAAATGTCTCGGCAGCACGTCGATGGAGACCAACGAGAAGTTTTGTGCTTACAGGAGCTAATTTCGGCTCCTGAGACGACACTAATGCAGCACAGACGCATCTCCACAAACCGCTGCACGGCTCGGCGTTAAAAACACACGGCGCTGAGCGATAATCCTGCTGTCGTTGCTCAGAGGTACCGGATTATTGAGCGCTCGCGGTTCGGGCTTGTCTAAACCGTGCTGCCGTCACCTGAACAAAAGTCTGTCAATCCTCTGCCTCTTGGCTTCCTTCCTGCGCTCATCCCTCCAAAGCTCTCCGCCTCTGAAGCCGCCGATTAAACAGCGAGCGCGTTGAAACTCTGTTTCAGCCGAGCACTCGAGGCTGACGAGTGGAGTGTTTGCATTCGCATCACGAGTGATAAATCAGGTGGAGACGGACGACTGAGACGTCTGAGGCGAGGCCGATAAACCGAAACCCTTCATGAACGAGAAAAAGGAAACTGTGTCAAAGGTCAGGAAACAAAGACTGCAGAGAGACGCCGCCGCTTTTATGAGGACTCGTTCAAGATCATTTTCTTCATTTGGTCTCAAATTCTGCACACACGTCTTTGACAAAACTCTCTGATCCTTTACCTCCGAATCCCACAGTGCAGCACGAAATTCACGACAGATTTTCAGAATAAAGCTGAAATTTAAAGCTGCAGTTTCGGGCTGGTCAGAGTCTGATAAAGTGCTTCCTCACTGTGAGGGTTTACACGAACCCTCAAACTGAAACTGCACATATAAAATACACAGAATGGAAATACATCAATCAGTTCCCAAAAAAGAACGTTTTTACACTCAATTAAAAAAAAGCCATTTTTTTGTCATGATGCCACAATGTTATTAGAAGAAAATCAGAAAGTCAAAAGTCCTGTTTTTCTGCTCTGATGGCTGTGGGATCAAAAATGTCAGTTTGAATGGGTTTCAATGGAGCATTTTTGGACCTGAACAGTCTGAATGTAACTATTTAGTTTCCACAGTGTATTTTAGACTTATTGTAGGAGCTGAGCTGCAAATTCACTGATTACACTCAGATACACAATCTGGACTACATTTAGGACACATGCATCAACACACACACAGTTATTTAAAAAAAAAGAAAAAGAGTGCAAAGAGCGTAAAATGCAGCAAACTCTAAAGGGTTAATGTGCGGTTATGTTAAGACAAAAAAAACATTTGGAAAACTGCATGTTTTGGCTCAAAGTCAGTGTAAAGAAAAGCATTTTCCTGTTTAAGGTTTCTATCTTCAGAAGAGTTTTTTATTTCTAATCAAAGCTCGCCCTGTTCGCCAAACTCATCAAATTTTAAACCGACCAATAAGAGCAGCTCCTGCTCCAGAAACAATAGAAAATCAATATGCGTGTCTCCGTCCTGAATTAGACGTGCAGGAGACGCAGAGACATGAGAGGGAATTTCACATGAAACTCTGTTTGATGTTGTAATATTGACACGAGCGCAGAGACGCCGCTTCGCTTTCATGTTTCCTAACAAAGGAAAGAAGCTTTCAGCCGTTTATTCTGCAGCACGGCGGAGGGAAATATACGCAGGGAGGAAAAGGTGTGTTCGTGATGAATCATTTATCTTCAAATGATTCCTTTCAGCAGCGCGAGCTCGTTTCCTTTAGTAGACGGACAGAGAAGTGAAAGAACGCAGCAGCCGTTTAATTTTTCGACGAATTCTCCGTCTAACACGGACGATTTTCTCCGCTGAAGCCCAAAATAAGTCTGTTTTCATACTCAGACCTCATGCGAGCGGCTGAGAGTTCATGTCTCTGAGGTGAAAGTTTCCCAAGAGTGTATTTTTATCTTTGTCCCACGACATCATCGTCCTGCGCTCACTGGACACAGAAATGTCTCGTTGGTCCAGCAGCGTCTATGTTGGTATTCCTGATTTTTGTGACGTCGTTTCTCATATGAGCTTCAGATATTTCATATCCCTAAAATCTGCAGAGCCTGAGCTAAAAGATCATGGAGGTAATGAACTATAACAGTCGACTAATGTATTGAAACTGGGTCATCAGATTTTTAAAATAGAAACACAAATCATTTAAATCCAAAAGAAACATAAACTAAATATTTCTTAACACAACATCAGTATTTATGTGTTTGAACTCTGTACATTATTTCGTTTTGGAGGTATGCAGATTTTTATGAGCGAGCGTTCGTCATTTATTCCTCAGGTGTGACAGCAGATTCACATTTTCACGTTTTCACATCAGTCATCGTTTGTTTCGGAGAGGCAGAGACGTCTGTGGATCATTCAGCTCCCGGTTTAAACCTCCTGAACTTCAAACACTGAAAGAACTCTAACCGCGAGAAACTGACGGCATCGCCCTTTTTTTTCTCTTTTTGCAGAAAATTACACATTTCACTTTTAACAACACTGGAGAGAGAACTTTTCCTGGCAGCGCAGAGAGCCTCGGGGGTAAAACACTTCACATAATTCATTCAGTTTTGGGGTGAAGTATTTCTTTAGAAACAGTCACAGCGTTCAGCCTGTAACATGACTGATTACAGTCATTAATGAATTTCCTTCAGTCCAGCGGCGTACGGTAATAAACGCCGCCGCGGCCCAACGAGCCGTCAACATGATGCATGGCGTCTGTGACGACCAGGCTTCAGTCTGCCCGAACCTGGTTTCACTGACTCTGCGGGTCAGACGCTCGGCTCTGCGCTCCCGTGATCCGCTGACTATTTATGGCCGATCTGCCGCTCGGTCCGACCCGTCTCTACGTGTCTCTGGCATTCCTCGCGGTATTTACGGTCTGACTGATGTTACAGTTTTTATGGCCCAGCTCTGTTTTCTGAAGTTCATTTACATGAAAGAAGCAGCAGGTTTATCAGGTTTATTAAAGTCACGTTAAAGGGAAACAGATTCACGTTAACGCAGGACACCAGAATGTTCTCTGGTTAATGTTTTCTCTTTGTTTGTTCGTGGCAGTAAAGTCACCCTGAAAGAGTCTGAAAGTCGTGAAACTTGAGGTTTTTTTCTCCCACGGCAGCGTTACGCTCCGTCGAGATTTTGTCAGTTTATGTCGTCTCTCAGAGACGGGAGTGAAGTCTTCCTGCCAGAGGGGACAAAGACACGATGGCACGGTTGGTGATAAAATGTCGGCGTGTTTGTTTTGAGAGTCAGGACCTCCACAAACCTCGAAGGCCTGAGCTGAAGGTAATGAGGTGTGGACCGACCCTCCCGTCACGCTTTAGTTCGCTTTCAGAAGGAGCAATAAATCAGGTTTTTAGTGTCAGAGAGTTCTCAGTTCATACAGATATTACAGCGGCAGTATCTCAGTCCAGAGGCCCTCAACGTGCCCCGGAGCGTGGGAAAGTTTCACACGTCATACAAAAGAAACATTCACTCGGACATCTCTCAAACACAACCGTGCACGCTCTCATACGTGCAGCCGTGTTTCACATATAATTTCTCTTTTTTTAACCTGCACAGAGGCGACAAAGACAAACAATCCATCGAGACGCTTCTGTCTTTAAAAAAAGTTCGAATTCAGGGTTCTTTCCATAGTCGTCACATACTGCCGCTTCTGCAGTGCTTTCAGCGTAAGATCCCGACAGCAAAGGCCATCTTTCACGTCCGTATGATGCGCCACTGGACGTAGCTGAGACAGAAACATTCGTGGAAATTCAAGGCTTTCTTAACATACAATGTTCATACGCATGAGATGGACGCAAGGTCGCTGTGACCTTTGGCCAAAAAATCTGATCATCTTATCCTCAAGTCCAAGTGGAAGTTTGTGCCAAATTTGAGGAAATTCCCTCAAGGTTTTCTTGACATATGGTGTTTACGAGATTGCGATGAACATGGCCACAGAGACCTTCACCTTTGACCACTAAATTCTAAACAGGTCGTCAGTAAGTCTGAGTGGACGTTTGTGCCAAACTTGAAGAAATTCCCAAAAGGTGTCCTTTTCTCATTCATGAGAATGAGACAGATGGGGTCACAGGGACCTTGACCTTCGACTTCCTGTCCTAATCAGTTCATTCTCTGGTTCACGTGGACGTTTGTTAACTTGATGTTAACAGAATTTCGGTAAATATCACCTTGCACGTGTGTTGTGATATTTTAAACCATCCCACCCCAAAAACGACCCCAGCTTTTTACGACCCATTCTGGCGTTTACGTTTGGGCAGAAATATCTAGTAGTAGAGCAGGAAGTGGGCGATATTGAAACTGGAAGTTGTTCTTTTAAGCCTAAAACTGATGTGAAGTTGCTTTATTTAGCCTCAGAATTGGGCTTCGGATCATTTTTCCTGAGTAATACATTTTACTCGTACTTGTAACTAGTGTATTATCTGTATTGGATATTTGTTTCACCCGAGTATGCTGACTTCACGTAAACTACCACATACTCCGCAGGATGAATACACGGAAACATTCAGATGGATATTTGGTGTTATTTATGTTTGGGGGTTTTTTTGGCATTAAAAAAAAAGATTTCTGGCCTTGAGTGATTTTGCAGTTTTCGGGGAAACTCTGACTTGACATAAATCACTTCATATAAAAAGCGACATGAAGGTAGGAGTACTCACTCAGCTGATGGATGCAGTAGCTGCTCGCCGGCCGACTCTGATCCTGACAGATTTAAAGCGTCCGCCGGTTCTCCGCGGTCGAGTCTGAGCAGATGTCGAAGCGAACGGCAGCTGCGAGCCGACAGGAGGACGAAGCTCAGGTAAATCCTGGATCTGTGTTCTTCGTTCAGGTCACAGCTTCGACTTCTGTCAGGGGAAAACGAGAGGGATTACTCGGAGAGGAATCTGCGGAGAACGCCGTGTTTGATGGATGTTCGACGGCAGGACACAAATATTCCACTGAAAAAAAAAACGTCCCGACGAAAAACCCAAAAGTCTGTTCTTCATGTTTAAAAAAAATCTGAGTTCATATGATAAAAAGTGAAAATGATCCTCGTGTACACGGATCCAAAAAACTACTGAAAAACGCAGCAGTCTGCACGCCAGGCGGAGTAAGACGATGGTCAAGACGTGTCCTGTCACTACGTGTCATGTCGTGACCTGTCCTTGTCCTCTCTGTTTCGTGTCATTTCTTGTCTTTTCATGCCTTGTCTTGCTGTGACGTGTCGTCTTTTTGTCTTTTCTCAAGTTGTGTCTTACATTGTCACATTTCGTCTTTTCGTGTCTCCTGCTGTGGCGTGTTTTGTCTTGTCTTTTTGTGCCTTGTCTTGCTACATCGTGTTTCATCTTTTTGTGTTTTTTTGTGTCTTTCTGAGTCTTTTCTTGTTGTTTTGTGTCTCATTGAGTTGTGTCTTATATTGTAGCAGCTTGTCTTTTCTTGTCTTTTTGGTCCTTGCCGTGTCTTGTTGTTTTGTATCGTGTCTTGTCTTTTTGAGTCTTGTCTTGTCGTTTTGTGTTCTTCTGTCTCCTCTTGTCATACTGTGTCTTTTCTTGTCTTGTAGTGCCTCGTCTCACTGTGTCTCGTCTTTCTGTCTTGTCTTTTGTGTCTTTCTTGTCGTTTTGTGTCTTGTCGAGCCGTGTGGCGCCTGAAGGGACCAAAGTGCGTCTAAAAACTGATGACGATTCAGAAAATGAGCCTCAAACATGCTGACGGAGCAAAAAGATGCAAAAACATCAAGCGTTCTGGGGACGGACACAAAGAGATTAACATGAAAAAGTCATTTTTAATCTGGAGACATGATGCGTCTGGCCAAAAATAATATTAAAAAAAACGAGCGAAAAAATGTAATGCATTCGGAAGGAGAGGAGACGGGCGAGAGACACTGGAGTTGGCAGCTCTTCTCTCTCTCTCCTGCAGCCAAATCCTTTAATGTTTCTGTTCATAAATCAGCGAAACCAAACTGATCCGTTATTCACAGAATAACCGCTCATCAGTCCGCTCACACCTCCACCGCTCACACCTCCACCGCTCACACCTCCACCGCTCACACCTCCACCGCTCACACCTCCACCGCACTCAGTCCTCTCCCCATAATCACCACACACACACACACGCACGCACACACACACACACACAGACACACACACACACACACACACACATACACACACACACACACAGACACACACACACACACACACACACACACACACACAGACACACAGACACACACACACACACACACAGACACACATACACACGCGCACACACACACACACACAGACACACACACACACACGCGCACATACACACACACACACACACACACACACACACACGCACATACACACACACACACACACACACACACACACACGCACGCACAACACACACACGCACACACACAGGCTGTTCTCACTGTTTTCCTACACAAAGTTCGACACAGACACAGACACACACACAGACACAGACACAGACACACACACAGACACACACACAGACACACACACCAGACACACACACAGACACACACACAGACACACACACAACACACACAGACACACACACAGACACACACACAGACACACACACAGACACAGACACAGACACACACACACACACAGACACAGACACACACACAGACACAGACACACACACACACACAGACACAGACACACACACAGACACAGACACACACACACACACAGACACAGACACACACACAGACACAGACACACACACACACACAGACACAGACACACACACAGACACAGACACACACACACACACAGACACAGACACACACACAGACACAGACACACACACAGACACAGACACAGACACACACACAGACGTTACCGGTCACCCCCGTCTATTACCAACAAAATATAATCAATATGTGTTCATGTTGAGAAGCATTTAGCTCTAAAAAAACAAAAAAACCCAATGAACGGTTATCTCCGTTTTTATGGAAATACATCGGGTCTGTCTAACGCCTGGAAAACATTTCTAGGATTTTTAACACGTTTACGAATTTTGACGTTCCCAGGATTTTAGGACATATTCAAAGAGTTTTGGACATTTTTAGGATTTTAAGACTTTTCAAGGATTTAAGGGCATTTCCAGGATTTTAGGACATTAGGGGCTTAGCCATAATTAAAGTGCGTTCTGACTGAAGCTCTCGGCGCCGTTAGCGGCTGTCGGAGCGGGAAACGACAGTTTGACCTTCAGTTAACACGGCGGCGGGAGTTTCATCAGCGCCGCTCTCTGCTGGGCTTCTCAGTCTCAGGTGATGTCAGATCATCCTCGAATCAGTCTGCCTCCCTGTTTTTCCTCTGATCCTCAGCTGAATAAACTCGACAGAAAACACACTCGGATTTTATTAATATTCACTTTAAATCCAGCGCAGCCGAGCCGGAAGTGCAGGACGTCTCTCCGCTTTCGCAGCTGAGCAGCTCAGCTGCGAAATATTCAGAGTGTTGAAGCCGCTCTGACTGACCCCTCCACCTGCTCGCTCGCTGTCATTTCTCCCAATAAAACACGTCGACGCCGAAAAATCTGTCGTCTCCCGACTCCCACTGCTCCTCAAACTGCTGCTCGTTGCCAAGCAACAGCAGAAATCCAGACCGGAGCGCAGACTTTCTGCTAAAGTCTGAGTGATTGTCAGATTTGGTGACAGAGCGACAGACGGCCTCACGTTCACAGCTGCTGGTTAGTTTGAAATAAGTCGACGTGAATCACAGCAGGGACGGGAAATACACGGACACATACGGGCTCTGACTAAAGCCTGGAAAACAACCAGCTCATCGCTGAGTCCAAAAGAACATTAATGTTAAATTTAAAAAAAAAACAACATAACACTGAATATAACATTTCTAGGATTTTTGTATGTTTCTAGAATTTCAGGATGGTTGTTGAATTTAAGGAACTTTTAAGGATTTTAGGACATTTCTCGGTTTTAAAAGTTTCCCGGATTTCTGGACATTTCTAAGAGTTTAGGGACATTAAAAAAATTTCAGGTTCTTTTAAGGATTTTTGTGACATTTCTTGGATTTTGCATCATTTCTAAGATTTAAGGACATTTGTAGAATTTTAGGGCCTTTAAAGGATTTAAGGACATTTCTCGGATTTAAGGACATTTCTTGGATTTATGGACATTTCAAGGACTTTAGGATGGTTGTAGAATTGCAGGATGTTTCCAGGATTTCTGAACATTTCTCAGATTCAAGGATGGTTTTTGGATTTTAGGATGTGTCTGGGATTTTATGGCAGTGGTTCTCTGACATTTCAAAATAATGTACCCTTTTTTAAATTTTTTTTTTTCGGCCCAGTAGCCGCTAACCAAGACAAAGTATTTCTGCGTCATCAGCGTCTGATTCACTAAACAACGACCTTATTGTCTGCAGAACTGGTGTAAACCTGCGCGGGCCTGAATGCTGCAGGTTCACATCCTGTTAACTGACAGCTGGAACTCATATTTTCATTATCTCTGTTTGTTTTGCATGAAAAAAAGCTGCAAAAAAGTGAAACAAAAACTTCAGACTTCCTTTCTGCACACGACTGCAGCGCGTGTATTTTCCCTGCGCTCTGCACAGCCGGAGGAAAACTGTTATCGGCGAGAGAGCGAACAGCGTCACGGTTTCTGGATCTGTATTCAGCCGTGTCTGCTGCTCGGTCAGGAGCGTAACGGGAGGCGGAACAGAAGGTCAGAGCGGGACAGAGAGGACAGATAAGAGAAGAACAGAGACACTTAAAAAGAGCGAGCGGCAGTGTTCGAGATGAGAGCTGCATACCAACGAGGAGGCCCGCGGGGTCAACAAGGCCGCGCCTCTGCCGTTCTCTCTGAAGCCCCCGCTGACCCCGAAACGCTCTCTAACGACGCCGGCCTCCAGCGGCACGCTTTCAAACGCGCCTCTGAGCTTCACGTCACGCTCAGATCACGGCAGAAAATATCACAGTAACGAGGTTTAAACGTGCAGCTCCTCGTTACAGCAGCACTGAGAGCAGCGAAGCCAGAGAGCGACGGCTCGAGCTCAGAGCCTCGGAGAGGCAGATCGAGACGACACGCACGATTATTTCTTTCTTCTCTGGATCTCACCCATCCATGGCTCTGCATTTGATGCTTTATTTTGCTGAGAAAAAAAAGCTTTATTAAATGAATATTTTAAAAAAACATTTACAATATAAATTAATTAATTAAAAGAATAATAATAAAAATTAAAAATAAAAATATTATTTTGTGTGTTTTTCTATTGCTTTTTTCTGGCTCTAAAAAAGGCTCAATCTTCCTACAG
>NC_056483.1:355797-418297 GCF_008729295.1 Plectropomus leopardus
TGGAAACGTGTGTCTGCTGCGACTGGTCCCCGCCCTCCTGTTATTCTGCAAAAATGGCCCCAAACAAAGCAAGTTAAGTATCCCTGGTTTGGGGAAAAGGGCGTGTGCGTGCGTGTGTGTGCATGTGTCTGTGTGTGTGTGTGTGTGTGTGTGTTAGCAGTGATGTGTGTCTGTGGACTCACCAGCTGTGAGATCAGCCTACACTTCCAGTGAACCGACCCCGAGGTCAACTGGTCCACCCACGCTGTGTGTGTGTGTGTGTGTGTGTGTGTGTGTGTGTGTGTGTGTGTGTTGTGTGTGATGCAGCGGTGAATACGCTCCATTCAGCCCACACCTCGTCCTCATCCCACAGCCTGTAAAATCACAGGATTGTTGTCGGCGCTGCGCGGCCGCTCGGCTCGGAGGAACACAGCGGGAGTGTTGATCCACACGGCGCTCTCGTGGGCACACCGTACGTTACTGCACTCGACCTCTGACCTCGTGTCACCAGTGATGGATCGTTCATAAGAGCCGCTGATGATTTTCGCTTAATGCCACTCTTTATTGTGCTGTTGCTGCCTGTGATAACGGCTCGCTGCTCGCGGTTCAGAGACGGCTGGGGTTCAGTGCTGCTCAAAGACACTTCAGCAGCTTTTACATCCCGCTGTGACGGCGGTGAGAGCGTTTCCAGTTCGGTCTCACTCTAAACTCGTCAAATCCCGCCGCTTTGTCAGACGCCCAGGGTTCAAACAGTACTGGAAAACCCGGAAAAGTCGTGAAATTTCACATTTCAGGCCTGAGAAAGTCTGGGAATTAAAAAATCCTGGAAACATCCTGAAATGCAAAATATACCCAAAGATCCTAGAAATGTCCAAAAATTTGAAAAACATCCACAAATTCAGGACACGCCCAAAAATTCCAAATTCCAAGAAAAATCCTAAAATCTGAGAAATAGCCCAAAAAATCCAAAAATGTCTTAATATTCTACAAACATTACTTAAAATACAAAAAACATCCTCAAATCCTAGGAATAGCCTAAAATCCAAGAAACATCCTAAAATTCTTCTAACTTCCTAAAATCCAAAAATGTCCTTAAATCCCACAAACGTCCGAAAAACCAAAAAAATGTCTTAAAATCCTAAAAACAGCCTAAAATCCAAGAAACATCCCAAAATCTCAGACAAAAACATGTTGAAAGTTTTAACATTCTGTCCATGAACCGATGTGCACATTTATTTTGAAAAACACTGCATGCATGTAACCAGCACAAACTGTATTTATATGAAAACAAAATTTTATTTTGAAAAGACACAATGCATGTAACAAGAGCAAATTGTCTCGCTGTCCCCAAATGTCCAGAACTGACGCCGTGGGGGACCCAGAGCGTCTTATTTCATCACAGGAGATGCTTTTCACTTCCTGTTGTGAGCTGCTCTGTTTGGGAAAAAGTTGCCAGAGGACAAATTGTCCCTCAGCGCGAGGACACTGTCTGTCTCCAACACTTTCACTACTGTCTGTTTCAAAATAAATGAAGCGAAGAGAAACTTTATTGTCACACAGCAACAGAATTTCTCCTCCAAACAGCCTCAAATCCAAAACAGACCCTGATTTAGTTTTTCCTGCTGCAGCAAACTTTCAAAGACGGAAACGTTTTTCACTTCAGCTGCAGCCGAGCTGCGGCGCGACGCGCCCAGAGGCCATTAAACATCTGAGGAAACCCGAAAGCAGTCAGAAATATTTAAGCTGTTCGAAACAGACGGACGCCAGCAACATGGCGACAGAGGAAAAAAAATAAAAACATCCGTCGCTGCCGCTGGACCACCAGAGGACACAGAGACAGGATTTAGTTTCTGTGTTTACGTTCTTCACGTTTATCTCACTTATAACAAATATTGAATTTAAATGTGCAACATGTGCGACATCCCTTCATCATCCCTCCATCATCCCTCCATCATCCCTTCATCATCCCTCCATCATCCCTTCATCATCCCTCCATCATCCCTCCATCATCCCTCCATCATCCCTTCATCATCCCTCCATCATCCCTTCATCATCCCTTCATCATCCCTCCATCATCCCTTCATCATCCCTCCATCATCCCTCCATCATCCCTTCATCATCCCTCCATCATCCCTTCATCATCCTCCCATCATCCCTCCATCATCCCTCCATCATCCCTCCACCATCTCTTCATCTTCCCTTCATCATCCCTTCATCATCCCTCCATCATCTCTTCATCACCCCTTCATCCCTTCATCATCTCTTCATCATCCCTTCATCATCCCTCCATCATCCCTTCATCATCCCTCCATCATCCCTTCATCATCCCTCCATCATCCCTCCATCATCCCTTCATCATCCCTCCATCATCTCTTCATCATCCCTTCATCATCCCTCCATCATCCCTCCATCATCCCTTCATCCCTTCATCATCTCTTCATCTTCCCTTCATCATCCCTTCATCCCTTCATCATCTCTTCATCTTTCCCTTCATCATCTCTTCATCATCTCTTCATCTTTCCTTCATCATCTCTTCATCTTCCCTTCATCATCCCTCCATCATCCCTCCATCATCCCTTCATCCCTTCATCATCTCTTCATCTTCCCTTCATCATCCCTTCATCCCCTTCATCATCTCTTCATCTTCCCTTCATCATCTCTTCATCATCTCTTCATCTTTCCTTCATCATCTCTTCATCATCCCTTGCTCAGACTGTACTGAGATCAATTAAATGTTCATTTTATTTTAAAATTTTAAAAAAAAGTATAAAAATTATTTTTTTCTTTGCTTTGAGGGGAAAAGGCATTGGCCAACTTGGCGAGAAATGTTTAGCAAAAACAATATTTAAACTAGAAAAAACTATGATTATAATTACCAGAATTATATATTTAAAATTATTTTACAGAATTTTTATTAAATATTTTTTCAGGTCATTTCCTTTTTTTGGGGCTAATTTTCAGGTAATTTATTTGTATTTTTTTTTAAAAAGTTTTTTGTTGTCCATTGTCTTCAAGTCAAGCCGCTTTGCTCTGGTTGTAAAGGTTGAACATCTTCTGTGGACTCATGATCTAAACACCGTAAATGAGACGACGTCAGTCACAGAATGATAAATCCCAAATTCCCAAAACTGAAACGAGAAAAATTCGGCGTCTAAAAGTCATTTCACGGGCGTTCCCTCTGCGCTTTTAAAAATCAGCATCAGTTGCTTTTAATTAGCAGAAACTTCTTGCTCAGATGCAATAAAACGCTCTGCTGCTGCTTCCACAGAATCTCTCGTTTGCTCCGATAGTTCGTAGTAAAACGTTTCAGGCTGCTGATTCCTGAAAACTTCCAAAAGTTCAGACACAAACTTTTCTCTCTGCCGCCGTCGCCGGCCGAGGTCTCCGGGCTCGGCTCAGGAATGTCATTAAGGCGTTTTAATGTTCCTCGTGTGTTGGAGCTTTTGCTTTATGGAATGTAACGCCGAGAGCGAGCAACAAAGAGCGCCTTTCACCGCCGCCGAGACGGCTCGGCTTTCTGCGGCCCGAAACTCAGTGCCAGGACATCACACGCGTCAAAGCGCCACCGCCAAGTCTTCACTTTTACTAAACGTCAAGAAAAGATCAGCAGTGACGTGTTTCTGCTGTCAGTCCTTCTGTTTCACGTGAAGAGGGGATTAAAGAAAAGAGGACAAACACGAGAGGAAACAAAGGACCAAGACAAAGAAAAGGAAGGAAAGATAAAAGAGAAATAATGACAGGAAGGAGGAGGAAATAAAAGACAGGGAGGAAGGACAGAAGAGAGAAGCACAAAAAAAACTGAAAGGAAAGAAAAACAAAAAACATACAAAAAAAAACAAGAAAATAAAAAAGTAAAAAAAAAGAAAAGAAAGGGGAAATATGGAAAGCTGCTTTTGATAACTTTTTTCACTAAAAATTAAGAGAGAAAAAATGGAAACACTGATATCAGTTATCGGCCAAAGAGTTATTATATAACAGCATATTTGATATCAGCCAAAAATCCAACATCGTGCATCCCTGCAACTTAGATTTCATCTACAAAAAGTCCAAACTGAAGTCTGACTGCTCACATTTACACGCCGACATCAATAAATCTGTCAAATTCTGGATATTAACACAAAAATATCTTTACTGCCCACAATAATCCAACATAACAACATGCAAACTGCTGCACTGTAAACCATCAGAACCATCACTCAGAACCTCACACACACACACACACACACATGCACACACACACATGCACACACACACACACGCACACACATGCACATGCACACACACACACACACACACACATACATGCACACACACACACACACACACACACACTCTCTCTGCAGGAGCGTTTACAGGCTGCGGGGTGGAGGCAGGAGGAAGCAGCTGGAAGGAGCGATGTGATGCAACGTGGAGGAAATCCAGGGAATTAGAGCGGATGTGTGACGGCTGCAGAGCGCCGAGCGCTCGGAGGCCGCAGATGTCCGAGCGGACGGAGAGGATTCCTCCTCTGAGTCGCTCGTTCCCGACGGAGCAGATGAAAATATTCACACTGAGAGCGACTCAGAGCGTTTTTTAAAGATTCAAAATCATCAGTTTGAATCCCGAAAGGATCCCAGATCTGAAGATTTTTATTATGAGGGTTTGTTTTTGTCATTTTAAGGGTGCACACACACACACACGCACGCACGCACGCACACACGCACACACTGATGAGAGAGCACGAAATATTAGGAGCTAAAGAAAGACAAGGTAAATTACAGAGTCTCCTTTGACTGTCAGCACCTCCCCTCCCACTCCTGTTGAGTCAGTCAACACACACACACACACACACACACACACACACACACACACACACACACACACACACACACACACACACACACACACACACACACTGAGATAAGATCCAGGTTTTATCTGAGGGAGGAGAACCATCCAAGCAGGAGCCAGACAGAGAGAGACAGAGGGAGGACAGGTGAGCAGGAGGACAGAGGACAGGTGAGCAGGGGGACAGGCAGAGGACAGGCAGAGGACAGGTGAGCAGAGGACAGGCAGAGGACAGGCAGAGGACAGGTGAGCAGGAGGACAGGCAGAGGACAGGCAGAGGACAGGTGAGCAGGAGGACAGGCAGAGGACAGGTGAGCAGGAGGACAGGCAGAGGACAGGTGAGCAGGAGGACAGGCAGAGGACAGGTGAGCAGGAGGACAGGCAGAGGACAGGTGAGCAGGAGGACAGGCAGAGGACAGGTGAGCAGTTCTTGATAATGTGGATTAAATAAGACTTTAAAAAGTCGCTGAAGGCGTCTGAAAGCAGCACGAGAGAAGTGACGTCGCTCCAGGTTTCAAAGCTTTGAAAACATATTTTTTGGGACGGCGATGACGAGGACGACATCAAATGACATCGAACCCGTGAGCAGCTGATGGGACGGAGCCGCAGGACGGCGTCGGTTTGAAATATTATTAGAGACCATCTGCAGACGATTACGTCTCAGGAAACAGATGAAACTCTGAATATCTGAATAAGATCTAAACTCACCCTTCAACACGCCGACCATCCCGCACTGAAAAGAGGGACGATCGTCCGTCACCAGATCTCAGCGGGTCAACGAGGGTCTCTGTCTCTGGGGACGACTATTAACCCCGTCTGCATACCTCTCTTATCTGTCCACTCGTCTCTTCCTCAGTGTTTGCTCGCCTGTCCATCCGTCCATCACACTTCCTGTCTCTATAACCACATCTGTGTGTGTGTGTGCGTGTGTGTGTGTGTTGTATGTGTGTGTGTGTGTGTGTGTGTGTGTGTGTGTGTGTGTGTGTGTGTGTGTGAGTGATGTCTCTGCGTCTGAGCTCCTTACTGACGGATGTTTGTGTAGGAATGTGGGCAGAGCGAGGATTATCTGGGTAATCCCTGACCAGAACAACGTTAATCCCTCACACCTCCGGACATCGAGCTCTTCAGACGCTACACAGGAGACGCATGTGTGTGTGTGTGTGTGTGTGTGTGTGTGTGTGTGTGTGTGTGTGTGTGTGTGTGTGTGTGTTGCAGTGTGAGAATAAAGTTCAGGATGAAGACAGATTTATGATTCTGCTGTTTTATCACTTCAGCGTTAGATTTACAGCCGAGTTCCACAGTGCTGTTCAGCAGAAGTTGGGGACATTTTTTTGGTGTTTTGGGACGCCCCCCGGCTCACTGGAGTTCAGGATGTTTATGCACAAAGATTTAATTAGAGTTCAGTACTTTCCTAAGAATGTTTTAAGTGATAAAAAGTGAGTTTTCAGAGAAGTTGGGGACATTTGTCGCTGTGCACGTAGGGACCTAAGCAAGGATTTTCTTTTACGAGCGTTCGGGTCATGCCCCGGCTACAAAAGTTTTGAACTCGACTTTTGACATTTCCAGGCGTGTTTGAAGTGATGAAAGAGGGTGTTGTTTAGCGAAAGTTCAGGACGTTTCTAGGTGTATTTGTAGAGAGCGAAGAAAGAATTTTTAGCAAGAGTTTGGCTCATTTGTAGCAACAAAAGCACAAAGTTCATAGCTGGAGTTGAAAACATTTCCAGCCGTGTTTGAACTGATGAAAGCGGCTGTTTATCAAAAGTTTTGGGACATTTCTGGGCAAGTTTGAAGCAAAAATGTGCAGTTTTTAACTCGAGTTCGGGACATTTCCAGGCAAGTTTCAAGGGACGAAAGCAGGTGTTAAGTAAACCTTTTTGACATTTTCAGGCGTGTTTAAATCAACAAAAACCTGAAATTTTTCACTAGAGTTTCAAACATTTTCAGACATATTTGAAGTGATGAAAGCGGGTTTTGTTTAGCAGAAGTTTGAAATATGACCCTCAGCTGTGTGTCCCTCCCGCTCTGCCGTACAGTGCCTGGAGTTTGGCGAGGGCTCGGTGACGGGCGACATGTGCGAGGACCTGTGCGTGCTCGGCCTGGTCGAGTACAAGCGCTGCCTCTACTACGAGAACGGGAAGAAGGTGATCGAGGCGCGCTGGAGAGGAAACCCCATCATCCTCAAGTCCAAACTGGAGAACTTCTCATCCTACGAGCCGCTGGGAATACTGGACTACCAGGTGACGTCTGCCGTTACTGATCCGCGGAGGCTCGGCTTACGTCCAGAGGACACTGAAAATGATTTTTTTGGTAATTCTCTCTGACAGGACACGGCGGAGGAGCTCTCCCCGCTCGACGTGGTTTTCTACGCCACTCTGGAAGTAAGTCACATTGTTTGTTGATAATAAAGCTGCTCATCAGACAAAAACCAGGCTGGAAGCCCAAATTCACACTTCCTGTTTTTCCATTAACGCATTTTAAAAGCTGCATGGAAACTGCAAAATGTAATAAAACTTACTCAATTGTGCAAAAAACGTATGAGCAGAGTTAGAAGTTGATGCGTTGAAAGGGAAACAGAAAATCATTGTACATTTCTGCAAACCACAGATATGTTACATTTTTAAGTTATTATGCAGCAAATCGACTGAAACTTCAGGTTTTAGCAAAGCTGGGGTTAATGTGGAGTTATGTTTAAAAACCTCTTTGTAAAAGTTTGGAAAACTTTCACCAACATTTGGGGCTAAAAACTGCTGGAAACAGCCATGACCGGCTTAAAAACTACAGTCTGTGTTGCTTGTGGTCTGAAGCTCAGATCGTTATGTACTATGTTACTTTAGAAACGTTTATATGAAACATATGAAATGTACAAATGTGACATATTTGTGCTTTGCAGAAATGTACAACATCAACATTTTCCTCTAGCTGACATGCAAAAAGACTTCAAACTTTCTCACAGCTTTTCTCTCATAGTTAGGTTAGATGAATTTTTTTAGTTCCTGGCACGTTAAAACCACGTGCAAAACGCTGCCAAAATTGCATTTTGCAGAGACAAATGTATTCGCTCCAAACTACTTGCCAGAAATGCACCTCGCACCAAAATGTTTTCTTAAAAAACTAATTTGCACAACTGGAATCACGACTCCTGCTGTGCACAAAGTTACAAAACTTTTTCCGTGTTCCTTTTTGCCTGATCTCAGGTACGAAACTCTCTGGGGCTGGCTGAGGACGACGAGGACGAAGAGGGAGGAGGAGGAGGGAGTAACAGCTCTCTGGCCAGACTTTGGGGGAAGAAGCTGAAAAGCAGAGATAAGAGTTACTCCAGAGCAGAGCTGGCCTCGCTCTGGTCTCTGCTGCAGCAGGAGGAGTACACCTTTCTCAGGTAACACAGCCGGGGAGCAACTACCCCAAAAATATCTTCCGAGCTCTGTTCGCTGTTCACGCGCTGTTCAAACGGGCTGACCGACGCCGCCATCCAACAAGAAACAAATCCCAGCGGCCGTCAAACCGTTTTTCTGCCATCTTGTTCCAAAAAACGAACAAGTTTGACAAGTTTGAGAAATGTGTCGTGCAGAGCCGGTGGACGCAAAGAGAAAGACAGTCCTCAGTCTGAGGACTGAGACGACCCAGCGGGCTGCAAGCCCAAAATAAAAGCGTGGAGGCGAGGCGACCTGTGCTGCTGCTTATCTGCAGGCAGCCTGCAGTGACGAAGGGAGTCAGGATATAAAAAAAGACCTCTGTGTGTGTGCGTGTGCGTGCGTGTGTGTGTGCGTGTGTGTGTGTGTGTGCGTGCGTGTGTGTGTGCGTGTGTGTGTGTGTGTGTGTGTGTGTGTGTGTGTGTGTGGTGTTGGATTGATGTTGGGATGGAAACAACAGAGAGGAGGGAGATGAACTCACTGTGGATTTGTCTGAGCAGTAAAAGGTGTGATATGAGCTCAGACTCCAATCTACACTCAGCCTGCAGCTCACACACACACACACACACACACACACACACACACACACACACACACACAGAAACACACACACACACACACACAGAAACACACACAGAAACACAGTGTTGCATTGGTGTTTGGTGCACAAAGATCAAAATATACAAAATAAGAAAAGAGACAAATCAAGTCTGCAAAAAGTCAAGAATCATAAAAATAAAAAAGAAATTTAGTATAAAAACATGAAACATTTTTAGCTTTGTGGCAATAAAAGTGTCTTTTTTAACAAATGTTTGGGACATTTTCAGGTGTATTTGACACAAAAAAAGCAGGTGTGAAACTAAAGTTTCAGATGTGTTTGCACTGAAACAATTGAGCACTTTTTAGCACGAGTTTGGGACATTTCTAGTTTTGTTTGTAGAATTTTTAACAAGCGTTTGGGACATTTTAGCTTTGTTCGTAGTATTTTTAACAAGTGTTTGGGACATTTTCAGGTATATCTGATGCAAATGGATGTTTGGAACACTAGGTTTGTTGGTGACGACAAAAGTACTTTTTAACAAGCGTTTGGGACATTTCTGGCCACATTTGCAGAGACAGAGGTGCATGTTTTTTTAACATGATTGGGACATTTCCAGCTGTGTTTGTAATGACAAAAGCAATTATTTTTTAAAAAAAATTTGGGACATGTCCAGCGTTGTTAGTAGAGTTTAGGGCGTTTGACAGCGGGTGTTATTATCAATCTTTATGCCACTCTTTATGCTGCGTCATCTGTTTTCCCGCCATGATTACTACGCCCACACAACATCGCCGGTTAACATTAAGATAAACGACGTGTCTGATGTGTCTTGCGTGTTTGTGTCCTCCAGAGTCCTGCAGGACCTCAGCACCCACGTGGCGAAGGTGCTGGGCTCCTGCGGTCATTTCTATGCGGTGGAGTACCTGTCCGCCGGGCACGCCTGGGACCAGAACATCTTCTCCCTGGAGGAGGTGGCCGTCTCCGGGCTGCAGGGCCCCGGGGCCCGGGCCAGGTGGACCGCCAGGGAGATGGTGCACCGCATCGCGCTGAGCTTCCTGGACATGGTGTGGCACTTCGACAACGACTTCACCCACAAGCTGCACCTGTGCGACATCAAACCGGAGAACTTCGCCATCAGGAAGGACCTGACGGTGAGTTTTATTCGTCTGCAGCTCGCTGACCTTCTCCTCCAGAAACCATCCATCCATTTATTATTATGTTTCCTGAGAGTCTAATGAACATTAGCAGAATAAAAGCCGAGCGGGGAGCTGCAGGAAAAAGATCAAAGGCTGTTTTTTAAAAAGCTATTAGAGCGGAGAGATGGAAATCACAGCGCGCTTACGTGACATGTTTTTCTGCAAGGTTCGTTCAGCCGAGAAAACAGAAAATGTGACCCTGCTGCCGGGAAGCAGACGCCATTATACACGCACGTACGCACGCACGCACACACACGCACACACACACACACACACACACACACACACACACACACACAAACACCCACAGCGTGGGTCACCCTCGGTTTTACAGATATCAGGAAAAAATGGATAAAATAAATGAAGCTACAAAGTAACATGACCTATATTCTTGGAAATAAAAGAATTGTACAGTGAAAAATACATTTTACAAATTTAAAATTTATCTCGATAGAGAGATTGTTTTTTCGTCCTCCATGATTTCTCCGGATAACGAGTTGATCGAAATGTTTTAACGTCACTAAACAAAAAAATGCTGTTACACATGAAAAGGGCAGCAGAAAACAAAATGTAACTCATTTCCTGAATCAGCCAAACAACAAATACGACAATCTGTATTTCCAGCAGATTTTTAGACACCAAACACGGGATTTTTCAGGCGACCTGTCGCTCTTTTTTTCCAGCACTTTTGAGCCTCCAAACAGGGCTGTTTTTGGGGACTCAGCGTTCTTTTTCCAGCAATTTTTAGGGGACGTGTTGACTTTTTACCCCCAAGCATAGGAGTTTTTGCTCTTTTTTAGCTGCTTTTTAGGACCAGAACGTGAGTGTTTTTTAGGAACTGTTGTTCTTTTTCCAGCAGTTTTAGAGCTGCTAAATTTGTATTTGTTTTTTTAACTGCTTGGCCTTTTCCCAGCATCATCATTGCATTTGGAGCGGGGATAGTGACCCCATAACTCTCTGTTTAAAGCCAAAACAGGACTTTTTCTAAACTGTAACAAAGCGTTTCCTGTACCTAAACCTAAACGCATCATAACCAAAGTCTGCTGAATCGTAGTTTCAGCTTTTCCCCTTCGTATTAACGTGCAGCAGTTTGCAGAAATGTAAGATGCCAACCTTTGTTCTGTTTCCAATAATCACGATTAAACTTCTCAATCTGATATATTCACTCGTTCATATTTATCTGCAATATTTAAAATGAAAAGCCAAATCAAAGACGTGCAGAGCCTGAGCTTCCTGCTGGAGTCAGACTGGCAGCAGAGTTTGATGCGTCTCGAGCCGCGGTGAGAAAACCAAACAGATGTCAGTGGCTGTTTTCTCAGCGTTATCGGATGGTTTTATGGTTTATGCAGCAGAATGAGCCAGACTGTCATTAATTCAACACCATGTCAGCGCGGCGCTGGGCTGCGGCCAAACATCACAACGGAATCTAAACGACTTTTTCCTTCACACGTCTGGCTCCGGATTAAAAAAACGCGTCTCCGACCTGCAGCTGGAGGCTCATTACTGCTCTGAAGCTGATTCTCCTGTAAAAGAGTCGACATGAAACGCGTTCAACAGCTCAGCGTTTACGATGCCAACGCTGTTAAATGTTGCATATAAACCAAAACTGCAAAAAAAATCTTCAAAACTGCAGCATCTGTTTCTTTCACGTATTTAAGAGGCAAAATGTACATTTTTAAACCTTTTAATGTATACATTAATGCTATTTTTTAGTTTTCATTTAGTTAATTTTTAACCACCAAATACTAGAGCATCAAATGTGATTTAATGAGCCGCTGACAACTGTCCTGTTTTTTGGTTTTTGTTCTGATAAAAACTACAGTGAGCATCTTTATATTTAGGAAATGTCACAGCTGCATGAAAACAGGCTGTTTTTAGCGTGAGATCGCTGCCTTTCCTGTTTTCCTATCACTGTTTTTTGCGTCTAAACATATCGACACATTCACGTAAGGAAAGTTTCTCTATCTGCTGCATAAAAATGTAGAAAAGTAACAAATCTGTGGTTTGCAGAAACATATAATCCTGAGAGATGGACAAACGAGAGAAAGGAGAATAACAGCAGACTGTTTCTAACTGGACTCTTTGTTGTTTCACATTAAGAGGAGGACGGCAGTGTGAGGACACAGAGAGACAGCGGAGACAAACTCGTCCCCAGGCGGAGGACTCACCTGCAGACAGATCAGCTCAAAGATCCAAAGTGTCTTCAGTTCAGCAGCCACTAAAAGACAGACAGGACATAGAGAGCAATAATACACTGTCAATAAATACTAATATACTAATATAAAAATACTAATAATCACAGCAAACAGCAGAAAGAAAAAAACAGTGTATTGAGTATTCTGCTAAATTTATTTTTTTTAATTTGAAAAATATAGACTGACCTCTAACCTGAATGAATAAATGAAAAATTTACTGATATAAGACCTCACAAAACATAAATGAAATAAGAAAATAAATTTAAAAAATAAGATAAAATTGCCATTTGTCCGGTTAAATTATATTACGTTATCAAAATAATTGTAAAAAAGTTATAATGATGACAAAATATAATAAACAGTGCAAGTAAATATTTTACATCATAATTAATTCAAAAACCGCAAAAGTAAATACAGATTACTTGAACTAAAATCATTAAGTTGAAACGTGTTTCCTTTGTTTGTTTGTTTGTTTGTTTGTTTGTTTGTTTGTTTTGCATCTTCACATTGTTAAACGGTGGTAAAGCTCTCACGATGAAGCTGAGCGGCTGAGGTTTCTGTCTCCTGCAGGTGGTGGCCATCGACGTGGACATGGCGTTCTTCGAGCCGAAGATGAGGGACATCCTGGACCAGAACTGCAGCAGCGACGACGACTGCAACTTCTTCGACTGCTCGTCCAGGTGCAACCTGAGCAAGCGCAGGTGCAGCCCGCGCCGCCGCAACAGCAACCTGCAGGTGAGCCGCAGAGCGACACGCGCGTCCTGTGAAGTCAACCATCGAGATCACCGAGTGAGATTTTACATTATTAGTGTTAAACTCTAAAATTACACCACAAATAAAACAAATAAATATAAATATAATAATATAAAAACAGAACTAAAAAGCTAAGGTTGAAATCATAGCTTTTTGCATAGGAGGTTTGAATAAAAATATGTTCATTTGTTTTCGGCAAAATTAAAAAAGAAATCAAAAACGCTGTGCTGCGAATCATAAAAGCTCAGGAGGTTTGATTTTTTTTGTATATATTTAATTTTTTATTTTATGGAGGTTTTTGATTTCTATTCTGACAAATAAAATTCACACATTACATAAATAAATATTTTTGTTGATAAAAATTAAAATAATTTAGAGAACATTTGTTTGGCCTCGGGTCAAAGATGCAATTATTATTTTAGGAAGATTAATCGAAATTAAGGAAAAAAAAAAAGAAATGTAAATCAATAGGAATTTAAATTTTAAATCAATAGTTTTATTAAATTATTACAACTTCAAACCTGAGATGTTTCTTTAATTGATCTGTTTTAAAGTGCATTTATTCTTTAATGCAAACTTCTAAAAAAAACCTTCAAACTTTTGAGCACTTTGAATTACAACTTTATTAACTCAAAGTTTTATCTCAGTAAATTCTTATTTTCCCCTCAGGTTGCTTTTAGTCGTATTTAACTCTGACTTTTATCGGTGACTCGTGCCGACAGAAAACAGAAACTGAGGCCTCAGCGTGTTCTCGCCGCCGTGCGTCCTCCTCGCTCCTCGTCCGTCCTCGTCTGTCATAAAGAAGCTGATAAATTACAGGGCTGTCTCTTTCTCAAGAATTTCGGGTAATCCGTCTTTCACAACGTTTAATTATACGAGTGCAGCGGAGCGTCGGGAGGAATGATAATGACTGATCTGAGGACGGGAGGACTGAACCCGCTGACACGTTCTGTTTAAAAACCGCCGTGAAGAAATATTTTATCAGAAATGTGCTTTTAACAAACTTTTATTTATTGTTTTCTAATGCTTAAAAAGTTAGATTTTCCTATCCAAATTTACATTTATTGTTTCAGACACTTTAATGTACAGAGAAAACAGAAAGATAAATCTAATCTGTGAAAAGGTTGGTTTTTTTTTGCTGGTTTTTATCCTTTAAATCTTTGGTCAGTAAACAGAAATAAATCTATAAAAAGTTATAACAATTTTTAATCCTCCTTGTTTCAGTACATTTCAGTATAGAAATACTTAATGACTTAATAATTAGTAATAAATGAGAATAATTGTCATTAATTGAGTCTTATTTCACACATTTTATATCACAAACATTGATCCAAAAGCTGCATTTTATTAATTAATTGTGGTTAAAATTAATTAATTTTGCTTTTGCACTGCGTGTCATCTCAATACTTCAAATATAAAAGAACATTTTAATTTACAAACACTGTCGGCAACATTTCGATCAGCAGGAGGGAACATATGCAGGAATTTAACTTTTATTTTTACGTAATTTTATTATTTATGCATCTTTTTTTTATACAATACTTCATTTATTTAAATACAGAAGTCTTTAAATTTAGGGAAAATTATATTTCACATCAAAATGTACACTTTTTTAACTGCAAAAATCATTTTTTATTTAAATGTTTAATAAGAGGACGACCTTTAAACCCCATTATTATTATTAGTAGTAGTAGTAGTAGAAGTATTATACTACAAGCAGTAGTAGTAGTGGTAGTATCACAGTGGCTGTAGCAGCATCAAATTTAATATATGTTACTATTAAATTATATTTTACATATAATTACATTAAAGGTTGTTTTCTTTACTTCAAGCAGTAGTATTATTATAAAATTATTACCATTAGCAGAATAAACTATTTGAATTATATTAAGTTTAAAGTTTAAAATTTCAATTAAAGAAGTTTAATTAAAATTTAATTTCATATTTATTAACTACATATTAATCGGTGTGATTGTAATGGCAACATCGCGTCTCATCAAGTTTTAATAATAATAATAATAATACAGACATCACAGCGACTTTCAAATTATTTAAAATTATTACTCAGAATACTATTAGTAATATATTTAATACTGTGACTATTGCTTATTGAATTTATGGCACAATTAATAAATGAAATAAAAATAAAAATAACCACCTACGTTCGGCCTCCACATCGACGGTAACTTGAAGCGTCGGCCCGTCAGACTCGGAGGAAACGTCCGGGACACAAAGGCCGGACATCACCGTCGTCACCGTGACAACAGCGGGGCAGACTCTCATCACCCTGCCGGCTCCTGTATCACATGTCATATGACACCAGATACCTGCATTCACCAGAGGAGAAGAATACGTGTGAACGTGAGACGGAGGGAAAATATGTTTCGGACTTTGATGTGACGCACAAACACGAGAGGATGCGGACCGCTGCAGGAAACGTTCACAGTTCATATAAAATACACGAAAAACGCATCTCCGACAGTCGCTTGTTTTTATGAAAACATGAAATTAGAAGCAAGAAAAAATGAAGTAAAGACGAGGAGAAAAAACAGACCAAAGGATAAAGTTTAAGAGCGACAGCTGCAAAAAAAATACAGATGAAAAGAATAAACTGAAAATAGGAAAAAAACAAAACAAAATACAAATTAGAGAAAAAAAAAGAGAAAGAAAGAAGATGTAAAGAAGAAGAAAATGTAAAAAAAAAAACAAAAAAAAAACTGTCAAAGATGAAGTGGAAACAATAAGAATATGAAATTTTGGATATTGGAAAAATGTGGAATGAAAAGGAAGACAAAATGAAATGAACTAAGAGAGAAAAGAGAAGAGAGAGTGAAGTGTGAAGGAGGAAGAAGGGATGAAGTAGTGATTTAAAGGCGCTATAATAATCAAAAGAAATTTAAATGAAGAGAAAATTTAAATAATTAAAGGGAAAAAAATCAAAATAATGAAAGCAAAAAATCTAAATGAAAAGTGAAAAATAAAAGAATGAACAGAAAAGTGAAAGAATAAAAAAAGCCAAAACAAATCTGAATAATCACAGAAAAATCTAAATAGAGAGGAAAATATCAAATTAAACAAAGAGAAAAAAATCAAGCTGAAGCAAAAACTCAAAATGAAAAAGTGAAAAAGAGCAAAAATAAGAATAAACAATAAGAAAAAATCTAAATAATCATAAAGAAAAGAAATCCAAGAAAATATTCAAATTATAAAAGAGAAAAAAAATCTATATATTCAGAGAGGGAAAAAGGAGAAAAATACAGATGATGACAAAGAAAAGCAAGACAAGAACAAAAAGAAAGAAAATTTCCAAAAGGAGTCGAGAAAAAAACAGCTGATGATGGAAGGAGAGAAAAAGAGCCGAGCAGAAAAAGGAGAAGATGGAAAAATGGTGAACAAAGAAACAGAAGAACAAAGACGTGAAGAGCGGACTGGAAACCCGACAGGCGGGGCTGATGACACGGCGCCGACACGCTGCTCTCCTATTGGTCCACCTGAGACTCCGCAGGTGTCTCCTGAGCACGACCTCTGCTGACCGCTTCACCTGTCAATCATCTCAGAGTGTTTTTTTAACCCGACGGTCGATGATATAAAGCGAGGTGTCGTCTGCATAATGACGGAGGAACAAAAAGCATTCGTGTCGCTCGTCTTTTATCTTTTCTTTCGTCCTCCTGCCCTCTTTACGCTCACTCTCTCCTCACCTTTCCTTCATTTCCACATCTATTCTCTCGCTTTTTTGTTGTCCGTGTTTTCTCTCTTTCTGTCCTTTCCTTTAACTTTCTCCCTTACTTCCTTTCACTGCTCTCACCCTTTTTCCTCGTTTCCTCTTTCCTCCGTTTTCTCCTCTCCATCTTTTATTCTTTCTTTTAACTTCTTTTGTCTTCAGGTGATTTGTGAGAAGATCTTCCGGCCGTGGTTTTCTCCCACGCTGCTCGGGGCCAAAGCAGGTCTCCCTCTGCAGGTTGGACTATTTTTCATTATACATTTTCATATTTTTTTTTAGATATTTTAGATTTTAGATTTATTTTCTGTTATTTTATTTTTTTTGATTTTTCAAATAAATGCAGCAGCAACGGATTAAAGAGAATCATCTATATTTATATTTAATCATCTTTACCGGCAGACAACGGAAATTATTCAAAACTGAGAAAAAAGTAAGACTAACCAAAAAATCTTTAAAATTCTCAACTTCTTTTATTAAACTTTGTTTATTAAAATACTTTTTTTTACATGGCAAATGAGCAACATAGCAAAGGTTATAAAATTGCTTTTATGTGATGTTTTTCTATTTTAATTCATCTGTTTTAGTTTGTATTTTATTTTATCTTTGCATTTAATTTTTTATTCTACCCCAATCATGTTTAATTCTAATATTAGTACAATTATTTTTTATCATTATTACTATTATTATTTATTCTTTCTGTGTATATTTTTCTTTTCGCTTTTCTGGAAATTTGTATGTAAATCGTAGCTTCTATCCATCTTTTTGAAAGAAATCAAGCCACTCTGATAAGTTTTTGAAGGGTTAAATAGTGTTTCCTGTTTTGGTGTGAAGGGTTAAACTTGAGTTTCCAAGGATTTTTGACATCATTTTTATCATTATTATTATTATCTATACAAGACTACGTGGACAAAATAGTCAAAATAAGCAGCGCAGAATTACGCTGTGAAGAACTAAAAGACGATCCTGGATGTTTGCTGGATAAAATGCTTCTGATTTTAGGTGAAACTGAAGCGTCACAGGTTGATATTTCCAGCTGTGTCGATGCTAAAACAAGTCGATGTTTGTGAACAGGTGGAGCTGCAGCGAGCCGTGCAGGAGTGTTCGGAAACAGACGCCGGAGTGGAGGAGCACGGAGGAGGAGGAGGAGGAGGAGAGGCAGGTCAGAGCAGGAGCATCCATCAGCGCCTCCTACACATCCTGACACGCCTCCTCCAGGAGGGAGGGGCCTCAGCGGAGGGAGGAGGGGCCTGGGAGGAGAAGGGCCACGTCCACACGGCACTGAACTTCTGAGGAGGTGACGCAGAGAGCTTCAGGGGCCGATGAAGGGCCCCGCAGAGGGAGGGCCTTCAGAAACACACCTGTGCGCTCACACAGGAGGACAACAGTTTCCTCTTGAGGAAGTTTTCCATGAAAAAAAAAAGCAGGTGTTGAAACACTCATCCTGGAATCCAAAAACTCTCAAGGAGGAAAAACAAACGTGGAAAAATGAATCCAGAGCTGCAGACTGAGCCACCGGCACGATAAAAAATACAAAAAATACGGACCTTTCCTGAGACATATTTGGGATGAGGTCAAACACAACCTATAAATAAATAAGAATATGGCCAAAAGTATATGGACATCCTGTCTACATGCTTTTAGTCTGTTTCTCCTGATCCTAAAATCTCGTCTCCTCATCAGAGGAAACATGTTACGGATCCTCTCGGGGCGAATTCACAAAGAATGGGTTGTGGAAGCTAACAACAACATTGTGCATCACTGCATCTGCCATCTGCTTTGTCTCAAGGTCCGATTGACAAAATCCATTTCACAAAAGATTTTGCTTTGATGATATTACAATGCAAACATGTCAAAGTGTGGCAAAGTGTGAATGTTTGCTTTGCAAAACAGGCAAAATGACAGCAGAGAGAAAAAGAGTGGTGACATTTTCAGGAGGTCAGCTGCAGGACCTGAGCGACGAGGTGCAGAGGCATCCCTCAAAACTTCAGAAACGTCCTAAACCTCTCAGAGCAATGCCTTAATATCCTAGAAATGTTCTTAAATCCTAGAAATGTCCTAAAATTCTAAAATCCAAAACAACGTGTTAGAGTCAGGAACTTAAACATTAATTACATTAATAAATAATAAATAAGTCCTTCAGTGCGCTCCAGTCACCGGTACTCTCTGGAAAGCGGCTGATTTTACAGCAAATGTTTCCTTATGACCTGATTTAAACAGCTCAGTTTCTCCGCTCTGCCTGTTTCTTGGATTTTGAGAATCACACCGTTTATTTTGTCTGATTTGTGCAGATTTGGCCGACGACGAAGCAGCGCAACCCTTTTGTGAATTCGCCTGTCAGAGATTTTTTTTTCTTTTACGTATCCAGTTAGTCTCAGTGAGATTTTAAAACCTCTCTCGTTTGAAGAGAGACTGCAGTTAGAAAACATCAGTGTCATTAATGTAAACTGCAGACGAGATGTAACTATGTAGTAAACTGTACTAATCACTGATCAATGAGGAAATAAAGACTAACGGCTGTCTCGGTCAGTTTCAAGCTTTCAGGATTGGGTGCAGTTGTGGTTTTTGAAGGAAGATAACTTAAATTTGTTTGGTTGAAACTTAAGTTAACCGTTTTCATCTCAAACTGTCGCAAACAGCTGACCCCAAACTACGATATCGGTCATATCACAACACGATCGTCTCTGCTCGTCGCATTTTTGAGTCGGCCAGGAGCCCGGGCGTTGCTAAAATGATGCCAGGAGCAGCTGGTAGCAACTGTTTTAGGCACCAAACTTGGTTATGGTCAATGGCAATGTCACCATGACCTTGACCTTTGACCACCAAAATCCAATCAGCTCATTTTTCCGTCTACTTGAACGTTTGTGCCAAATTTGGGGAATCTCCCTCAAGGCGTTCTTTGAGATATCGCTTTCATAAGAATGAGACAAATGCAAGGTCGCCATGACCTTGACCAGTGACTGTTGATGACCAAAATCTTACCGGTTGATTCCTGACTCAAACGTTTGGACCAAATTTGAGGAAATTCTGTGTTTTTTGTTCACAAGGATGACACTTACAAGGTCACAGTGACTTTCACCTTTGACCACCATAATCTGACCAGTTTATTCTTGAGTTCAAATGAATGTTTGTGCCAAATATGAAAAAAAATCCCACTCAAATTGAGGCGTTATTGCAACATTGCGTTCACAGAACAGGACCGGACGGACAAACTACCAGAACACATATTGCCTCCCTCAGCTATCACCGCTGCAGATTCACCGAATTTTTAAATTCTGTTGATAATTAAATTAAATTTAATTATTAATTAAATAAATTCGTACGAAGATTGAAGGTGAGGGTTTTACTTTTGGCTCTGGCTCATTTTGACGAACATTTCTCTCTATTTTTATGAACCAAACAATCAGTGGATTAATGGAGAGAGACTTTTCAGTGTTTGTCCGCAGGTCATTCTGGGTGAATTTACTGCCGTGATGGCTGGTTGTGGAGCGGCGGCGTGCTGAGGATTCGCTCTTACTGTAGAGACGTTTGTGTAAATAAACACAGCGTCCTCCGAAATCTGCTGCAGCTGCTGCTCTGAGCTCAGCTGCTCCTCGTTTTCACTGAGCCGCCTCATTAGTGAGCGCGGACCAAATCATCTGTTCTCCTGTGTTTAAAGTGCACGCTGACAGCGGGGCGTGCACGTGATCAGCTGTTTTACCTCATTATTATTATTATTATTATTATTATTATTATTTATCCAAGAGGAAGAAAAGATGCTTTCATAAACATTCAGAGTTTCACAGTCTGATCTGTGAATCCCAGTAAGAGGAAGAAACTAACCAGCAGGATCTGAGCTCTGTGACGCTGGCGGCCCCCGGCGGCCCCCGGCGGCCCCCGGCGGCCCCCTGGGCAGATCAGGTTTCTGCAGGGTGAAGGAGGAACGTGAGATGAAGCAGGAGACTGACGGCAGACACAACATGTCAGAGACAAGCTGCGTCCACCTGGACCCACGATCCAAAACATAAACTAAAGATTGACTGTTGAAAAGCGACACACATGGATCTGAGAAATCTGATCCACTCAGTTTAAAACAACCCTCTGTGTGCCCCAGGGGGCCTCAGGGGCCCTCATCTGTTTGGGAACCATCAATAATGTTTGATATGCATGAAATGTTATTGAAAGCGACCATCCAGTGTATACAGGACGGATCTGTGATTATAGGACTTTTGGACATTTGTAGGATTCCAGGATGTTTGCAAGTTTCTGGGACGTTTCTCGGATTTTAGGACATTACAAGGATTTTAAATTTTTCTAGGACTTTAGGAAGTTTCGCAGATTTTAGAACATTTGTCACATTTTTGGAGGTTTCAAGGAATTTTTGGATATTTCTAAGATTTTAGGATGTTTCCATGATTTTAGGACATTTCTATGAATTTAAGACTTTTCTAGGATTTCGTGAGATTTGTAGGGTTGGGTGTTTCTGGGATTTAAGGACATTTCTCGGATTTTAGGATGTTTCTCAAATTTTAGGCCAAACGTGACGATGGCCAACCACGACTCTTCCTAAACATTACCTACGCAACTTTACTCTCCTCAACCTCACCCACGTAACTTTACGTTACGGACATAAAGTCCCGACCATGACTCTAATTTTAAAATGAACTTGCCGTGTGTTTGGCACGGCAGGGAATTCTGACGGAAAAAAATCACGCCTGACGTTTTTATGTTTGTATTCTGATACGAACAGAATGACAGAGACGTGAAAACTTCATTTGGATGTGAACTTTGACATTTTCTCTGAGGAAATGAGGAGACTTTTGCTAAATTTAACCTGGAAACCTAAAATATCTTCCACACACATGCTGCTGCAGTCCAACACTGAGTTAGAGAAACACGAGCAGACAGGATGGAAACAAACCAACGCGTCACAGAAAACCATTCGGACGACAAACCAAACTAACAAAACAAAAAGAATAAATACCCAGACTGTCCATTTAAGCCTTCTGAAACAGCATTACACAAACATGTTGTGTTATGAAGCGGCTGCGAAGACTTGTTGACAGGAGACAAAAACCGCGGCCTCGTCATTTTCAAATTTTCACTCAGTCTACCTAAATGATTTCTGAAGTCCAGCTGAAGACAAAAGGCCTCCGCTGTCTCAGTTATGCAAATCAAGTTTGACTGGTTAGCACCAAAACTGCCTCTTTGTAGGTCAGCAGGGACGCTGCTCAAACCCACAGAGGGAATTTCATGCTAAAACGAAACCTAAAACTGGCAGATCGTGACTTTATTCGTGTCGTTTTTCTGCCGAGGCCTCGTCAGAGGAGCAGGGACGTGCACGAGGTCCCGATGTGTCCCTGATGTGCATTAATTCCACTCTGAACGTCCAACAAAGAAACTGAGACGCACTGCTGTCACCGCATCGTGCCGAGCTCGGCTGGCTCGGTCAGAACCAGTCTGGCAACCGGTTTTATTTCCATAACGACGCACGGAGCCAGAGAAGAAGAGAGGACGTTAAATCTGAGACTGAGATTCTCACAGCAAAAAAACTGGCGATATAAAACACCGATGCGACCATCAGGATGAGCATTTTACTGAGAAAACGTCTCCAACTATGACCTCACGCTGTGTGTCTGCTGCCAGCGAGCAGAGTCTGATGTCTTATCAGACGGCGAAACACACAGCTGCTTCTACTTTACAGAGTCATTACAGCGGCCGTCATTTTATCCTCCGTCTGCACCAGCGGGCTCATCTTTCTGTTTTCCATCCAGCTTCAGTGATGCTGCAGATAGTGCAGATCCTGCACAGCTTCTCTGAAATCCTCCACTGAGACCACATCACAGGGTAATCATAAGAGCCAGTACATATACACAAAGTATATTAAAAATAACTTTTTTAACTTTTTTTTCCTTCTAAAAACTTAGCAGCATCATGACACAAACCTATCACTGGAAGATTTAAAATTCTGAAAATTAATGAATTTTTGATATTTATGATTAGGACTGATGTTGGTTAAAAATATCATCTCAGTGAAAGTCGAAAATAACATTAAAGTATAATATTTTTGAAAGCTTGATCAAGACCAATTTGAAACCTCTCCCATCGACTGACGAGTCAAACGTCTACAAATCGAGGTGTTGCAGATCTAGCTGCACAAAACGAGCTGAGTCTACGTGCGAACGGCGTCTGCGCCGGGCCGCGAGGTTTCCAGTCCGAACTCGCAGCGCTTCATGCAGGAGGAGACAAGTTCAGCCGCTGGAATTCCTCCTGTTTGCCAACAGACGCTCAGACGTCAGCTTTACTCCTCTTTACGAGGAGATCAGTAAGGATCCGAGATGTTGGTTTGATGTTTGCTGCTTACATTATTAAATTATTCAGAGGCGTGTTTGATGCTTGGAGAGCTCACTCTGTTGTTTTTTCAGAGGAGATACATTTTCTGGGTGTGTAGGTGAGAGGCTGCAGGCTTCGCTCGGCCTGTCAGGACGCTTCCTGCTGATGAAACGCTGCCAGTTTAAGTTCAGCCCGCAGGGTTTGTTTACAGAGCTGTCCATCAGCCTGTCTGCAAACAGCCTGGACACAGCCTGCAAACAGCCTGCAAATACCCTCCAAACAGCCTGCAAACAGCCTGGACACAGCCTGGACACAGCCTGGACACAGCCTGGACACAGCCTGCAAACAGCCTGCAAATACCCTCCAAACAGCCTGGAAACAGCCTGGAAACAGCTTGCAACTGGACTTGGAGTCCAACTCCAAGTCCAAACTCCTCTGACGCTGAAGACTTGGAGACTCTTTCACTCTTTGAACTCTTACTTACTAACTTTCAGAATGTTTCTAAGGTTTTAGGACATTTCAATAATTTGAGGAAATTTCTAGGACTTTGGGACATTTTTAGGATTTAAGGAAGTTTCTAGTATTTTAGGGCATTTCTAGGATTTTAGACCATCTCTAAGATTTTAGGATTTTGCGATGTTTTGAGAATTTTAGGATATTTCTTGGATCTTTGGCATTTCTAGAACTTCCGTGATTCTGTGATTTCAGGACATTTCTAGGATTTTGTGATGTTTCTATGATTTTGGGACATTTAATAGAACAGCAGCCTCCTGCAGACGTCCTTAGAAAGGGTTAAAACTCTGTGTACATTTCAGCTGGTGATCAGTGAAATGTGATTCAGTGTCTGTGTGAAATCTTGTCCTCGTCCCGTGTCTGCACACACGTGACCTCACAGAGGGACTGAAGCCAGTTTGGAGATTTCCTGGTTTGGAGATCGCTGCTGAACTTTTCATCTGCGTCTAATTTCTTGATTTCTAAAGTTTCCAGGGGCCCCTGCAGGAGCCAGGAGGAGCTGATGTTCATGAGGAGGGTTCCAGCTGTGTGACTGATTTCACCCGCCCAGACCGTTTGTCCACACAGGCTTTCACAGAATAATACTTTCCTCTGTTTGCAGTTAATCAGCTCTTTTGGCGCCTTTCACAGGCATTTAAAGCTGTGTGACCCGAGGAAACGGATTTCTTCTGAAAATATTGTAAAAAGCAACGAGCAACTTGGAAAGAAACGTCCTGCAAATTGCAAAAAAATTAGTCAAAGGTGACAAGAAACTGACTTAAGAATTTGCAGCAGGGAGATTATTACATTTGATCAAAAAAACAAGGAAAAATGTCCAGAAAACTACATTTTATTATCATTATAATTCTATATTTGAAATTATGCTAGAGAAAAAAAATTATATTCAATATTCCTTTTTTAAAATTTTTTAGCACTTTTGTTTTTTAAAAACTTTTTGTGTGCTTTTTTCTTTTTTTAATTTCACTAATTTCTTCCTAATTTCTTGTTAAAGTTGCTCATTGCCTTATTCCTGATTGATAATAATAATATTATTAATAATAATCAGTTACATATTTAAAATGATGTTACAGAATATATATGTACATATATATTTTACATTTTTGAAGCACTTTTCTTGTATTTTGTAACTTTCTTCTTTGTGAATTATTAATTCATTTATCCTCATTTTTCAGGTTTTTTCTTGCACTTTTTAGGTTGGTTTTTATTTTGGTAATTTTTGGGTCAGATTTTCTCTCCTTGCTTATTGCCAGCTTCTTCGCATGTTTTTGAGAGAAGTCAAACCAATTTATTCCAGTTTCAAAGGGTTAAATAATTCAGCAGCGTCCCTGCTCCAGTTTGGGAGCGCCGTTTTCGTCTGAGCGGCGGTTTTATTAAACTCTAACTTTTGTAACGAAGCGACGGTGGAGTCGGTCGCTCTGAGCGCCGCTGCTCCGCTTCAATTAAACAAGACGAGATAAAAGGTGATAAAACGCCCCGTCGGTTCTCCTCTGTGGAAACTAATTTCACACTGTGTTAAATCCAAACCGGGAGCGATAAACTGTGTGAGCGCTGATGAAGAGGAGCAATAAACCGTGTGAGCGCTGATGAAGAGGAGCGCAGAGACATTAGAGGCTGTAACTCACCGAGTCCCTCAGAGGACGCGTTGGCTCAGCTATGAAGCTCCTCTCTGCCCAAACTCAAAACCTGAAACAACAGAAACAAAAACGAGGTTTTAATTTGTTTTGAAGTCGGTCATTGCCTCCGTGAAACTTTTTTTTATCTCTATTTTATCACATTTATTGCAGCAGAACTGATTTTATGCAGCTTCAGCGAGACTTTGGAGGAAAGACTCAAAGAAAAGGAGACGGAGAAATCTCCCTCTGACTCTTCTGTCACAACATTCAGACGTAGTGATCGTCCTAAAGACAGAAAATCTTTGGACCAAAAGACATCTGTGTGAATGTTTCTCCTGCAGGACGGCGGCTGGACTCACATAATGAGAGACAGCAAGCTCAATTTGCGGCAGCGGCACCTAACTGTGGCACCTCGTGTGGCACCCCCAGATGCCGCAGCTAGGTGCCGCTAGCAGTCGCAGCAGATGCCACTGGTTGCCGAGACGTGCCGGGAGGTGCCGGGAGGTGCCAGGAGGTGCCAGTGCTTGTGCCACTGCTTGCCAGGAGGTGCCGCGAGGTGCCAGTGCGTGTGCCGCGGTTTGGCGGTTTTTAATATAGCCTACTCACAAAATTAATATATTACAAGGTGACAAAATTATCTGCAGCAGCGGAAAAATCCGCCGAAAAGGGGACACGAGGATGATATCAGCTTCCTCTCATCTCACTGTCTCTCCGCTGTGTGTGTGTGTGTGTGTGTGCGCGCGCGCGTGTGTGCGCGCTGACAGCCTGTGAATACACACACAGCGGAGAGACATGAGAGGAAGCTGATATCATCCTCGTGTCCCCTTTTCGGCGGATTTTTCCGCTGCTGCAGATAATTTTGTCACCTTGTAATATATTAATTTTGTGAGTAGGCTATATTAAAAACCGCCAAACCGCGGCACACGCACTGGCACCTCCCGGCACGTCTCGGCAACCAGTGGCATCTGCTGCGACTGCTAGCGGCACCTAGCTGCGACATCTGGGGGTGCCACAAGAGGTGCCACAGTTAGGTGCCGCAAATTGAGTCAGCCTTTGCTGCACATAATCCAGCTCCGCTCTGTTTGCTCCAGGGTTACAGAGCGGTTTGGTTCGGTTTCGTTTATTTTGATTTATTTAACACACATTAAGAAAACACAAAGTTAGACATTTCAATAAACGGAGCCATGAGGGGAAACCCAGAAAAGCGGTCAGATCCGTCAGCGCGAACAGACTCTTTACACTGATGAGGCGTTTTGGCACTTCTGGGTCCCTCCTCTCAGAGTCTGGATTTTTTGGGTTTGGGGTAAAATACCTTAAATAAAATCTGCGGTTATCACAGGATAAAGATATTTAGACGTCCGTCCATACAAACCCAGTGTTTGAGCCTTTAAGGTTTCACGCGTCTTAAAAAAGGCGGTTGCTGATGTGAGCTCAGTTGTTTGCTGAGAATTAAACAATTCTGTTGAAAAATCAGGTTTTTGTGCCTGAATGTGACCGCACGTTAACCACAGTGTGAAACATTACGTTTCGTATGTACCACGATGCTTTGCAGCAAAGTTGAGACGAGTCGACACGTTTCTCGTGATAATGTTGACAAATGTTTGCAGAGTTCCTCCTGCTGAAGTTACCTGAAGGAAACACCAATGTATAAACATCGCTGAGGCGCCGCGGCGAGGAGGCGAACTGTCAACACTGACGTGGTCTGAACCTGCTGCTCGCCGCCGAGCCTCAGCTCTCTGGAAGTCATTACACACCAGCCACAGTGTGTGTGAGTGTGTGAGTGTGTGTGAGTGTGTGTGTGTGTGTGTGTGTGTGTGTGTGCGAGGTTTAATGTAACCTGGAGTCATTATCGGGCCCCCGACCACCCAGAGGCCCCTGCGCTCATGTTGGTGATCTCTGTAAACAGTTTCACATGTTCAGACCTGCAGATCCAGATCTGATTTCGTGTGTCGGTCGTGTCCGAGAGTCTTTGATCTAACAGCTGATTGTTTTTCTTTGACTGTAGGAAACAAAAAACTCTAAATCTGGTTCCTTTAAGCAACGCTGAAGCCCCAGAAGCTGCTCGTCGCTTTTCCGCTGCTCGTCTGAGAACACGTCGCTGCCTTCAGTCATATTTTCGTGTTTTCTTTCTACGGTGAAAACTGGCCCCCGCTGGAATCCAGTCCGACCGCAGACCCATTTCACGCCACTTTTCTCCTTCGATTGCATTCAGCCAGAAAAATAACGTTTCGTTTTTACATTTTCACTTACAGCACGGAGACTCAACATGACCAGGGGCCGCTTCAACAAACTGACAGGAGGCCAGGGGCCAATCGCAGCAGCCCCATACACGTTTCTAGGCTTATAGGACGTTTCTCAGATTTGAGGACATTTGTAGGATTTTAGGACATATCTAGGATCCTAGGACACTTTTCAGATTTAGGGATGTTTCTAATATTTTAGATTAGAGAAGATCCTTAAAATCTTACAGTTCTAAAATCCTAGAAACGCCCTGAAATCTTAGACATGTCCGCAAATCCTAAAAACGTACTAAAATTCTAGAAATATCCTAAAATCCAGGAAATACCCTCAAATCCTAGAACCATCCAAAAATCCTAGAAAAGTCCTAAAGTCCTGGAAACCTCCTGAAATACTGAAACTCCCCGAATTCCTAAATGTCCTAAATCCTAGAAAAGTCCTAAAAAAGAATTGTCCCCAAATTCCTGGATATGTGTTAAAATCCTCGACACACACTAAAACCCTTGAAACATCCTAAAAACTTAGAAATGCCCTGAAATCCTGAAACTTCCCGAAATCCCAGAAATGTCCTAAAATCCTTCAAAGGCAGTAAAATACTAGAAACGTTCTAAAATCCAAGAAATGTGCCGAAAATAGAAACATCCTAAAATCGCAGAAACGTCCTAAAATCCCAGAAACATGTACGGGGCCCCGGCCTCCTGACATTTTGCAAAAGTGGCCCCCAAACAGAACCAGCTGAACCTTGAAGGATTACGGACGGATCGACTGAAATAACAGTAAAACTTGAAGTTTGAGTATTTTGTGGTTCAGACCCGATCCAGATCTACCCGATCAGAGCCGGTCCGTGAAGACGTCTCTGAATAAATGTTGCAGCTGCAGTCGGGTCCGTGACGTCTCCAGATGTTTCTGCGGGGAGGTCTGCTCCGTAAACATCTGGACTGAAATGGTTAACAGAGTCCAGGACGCGTCCCCGCGCTCACACAGACGTCCTGCTGAATAAACGCAGTCCTCAGGTTGTGTTTGCAGTTCACAGCTGTGAAGACAGCTGTGTGTCCTCCACAGTCAGGGGACACCTTGTCCGTCCAGAGTCTTTTCTAATCGGTCCGGCTCTATAAACTCATTATTGCAGCCGTCTGACGTCGGCCTGCTGCTCCTCTGAAGCTCCTGCGGTGCTCGGCGGAGCGGAGAAACCACACGATGAGCAGCAGAACTCCTGACCCCGACAGGTCAGAGGTCACGCTAACTGTTGGTGTAACATTACGTCGCCCCGGGCGCCGCTTTACCTCCGTGACCCGAATCCACGCCGAGTCGTATTTCACAACGCTCAACCCCCCCGAGGACCAAATGTTCCTCATCACGACTTTTTTCATCAGAAACGTAAAGTTAAAATGATAAATTATTAGAAATTAATAAACTGATAATAAAAAATAGGGAAAAAACATTATTATTATTACTTACTTAGTGATTATATATTATTAGGACGATTATCATTATTCTGATTTTTATTATTATTAGATATTTTTTCTATGTATTATTATTATTATTATTAGGTATCCTATCTCTATTTTTAATTTTGATTTCTTTTTTTTTTTTTGCTGAATTTCAGGAAACTTGCATGTAAATCGTAACTTCTTCCAAACTTTTTGAAAGAAATCAGGCCCATTTGTGAAGTTTTCAAATGGTTAAATAGTGTTTTCTGTTTGGTGTAAAAGGTTAAACTTTCGATTCTGAGGATTTTAGACCATTTCTAGGATTTTAGGACATTTTCAGGTTTTTCGGACATTATAATTATTATGAAGGTATTCTATTTCTATATAGATTTTTTCATTCTTAATTTTTTCTTTTTTCTTTTGCAAAATTTTAGGAAATTTTAATGTAAATCGTAACTTCTTCCAATCTTTTTGAAAGAAACGAAGCCACTTTGTTAACTTTTGAAAGGGTTAAAGAGCGTTTCCTGTTTGCGTGAAGGGTTAAACTTGAGATAAGTGGCTCGTCTGGCGCTCACGCAGCGTTTCCTCACAGAGGATCCTCAGGACGCCTCGGGCCGCGACTTTCATCTGCCGCTCCTCTTAATTAATCACGGCTCCGGCAGCAGCGCTGAGCTTCCTGCAGGCGTTTTAATTAATCACCTTTCCAGGGAAACGTTGGTCACGTCCACCTGACGGACGAGGAGCGCGAGGACATTTGTCCCGCTGCAGAGGCACACAGCCTCTACTTTCTCTGTTCTACATTTACAACGGCACACACGATGGATCAGAAAAGACAAATCCCTGCTGAGAAAAGCAGCGACTCTGATTGTTGCTTTATTAACGTTTTAAAAATGTTTTCCGTGCACCGACAGAACGGCTCAGCTGAGTTAGGACAGAACGGCGCAAACTGCAGCGTCAGAGTATCTGATTTTAGGACATTACTGCTATTTTTTGGTTTCATTTTGGTTTGTTTTGCACGAATCTGTCAGAGTAACGTTTTTTCAACGACTAAAACTTTCTCGCTCCCTTCAGTGTAACTCAGGGAAATTTAACCTGCTGCAAAGCCACACTTTAGGGGCCGCTTTTGCAAACTGACAGGAGGTCAGAGGTCAGGGGCCAAGGGCCAAGGGTGAGGGGCCAGGGGCCAGTCGCAGCAGACCCATACATGTTCTAGGATTTTAGGACGTGTTTTTTACGTGTTGTTGGTGTCAGGATATCAAAATTCAGCCGCATATATAAAATACAATAAAGCAGTTTTGATATTTTATATTTGTGAGTTAAAAGTTTGTGTTTTCGTTCGTCTAGTTCGGTTTTGCTTTTGTTGTGTATTTTTTTAAAGTCATGACTGAGGTTTTGACATTTCCCCAGAAAGGTTTAAAAACAATCTGACTCAACTCTGAAGTGAAAGTAAAACTGTGAAGAATTCAGTTTGGTTAAAAAGATCAACAAAACAAAACATATTTATATATATATATATATATATATATATATATATAAAACATAAAATATATATATATATATATATATATATATATATATATATATATATAAAAATAAAAGTCTTTTCAGTGCAGACCGAGAACACGGCCGACTGATGATTTGATCTTCTCAGTATTTGTTTAACGTGCAGATGATGATGATGTCAGTTTAGATTTTCATCTGAAATCAGGTCCATTTATGTGAAGCAGACACACACACACACACACACACACACACACACACACACACACACACACACACACACACACACACAGAGCAAAACTATTGTCTTCTACCTTTTTCATGCAGAAAACTGGGTTTCCATCCAGCTTGCAGGTTTTTCTGCAGCCGTCGTCCGGTTCGTGTGAGGGGAATTTCTCCTCCTGAGGAAAGACAAACGCGGCCGTCAGTTCATCACTTAACAGAAACTGAAACAGGTTTCTGCTCACAGCCTCGTCTGCTGATGAATGATGATGGATGAATGCGCTGCGAGGCCGACAGAAACATTTCAGGGGAAATATTCTCATCCTCTCCTCACTCAGACATGACGGATCATTGAGCCGAGAACAAATTAATACCAGAGGAGCTGCTGCCCGAGTTTCTCATTTTGTGGTTTGCATGAAAAATTTGGATAATTTTGCTTCCGTTTCTGATTCTCGCGGACATCCGGAGAGTCGTAACGTTGATGCTTCAGTGTCGTGCAAATTTTTCACTCAAGTTGAAACATTTAACTTTGCACGGCTGTTTGTGTTTTTGATTTTTTTGGTAATTTATTTATTTTTTCTAATAGCACAAAGAGATAATACTGACTTGCAGAACACAAAAGAGCATGAAAAGGGGATTTAATTTACTTTGATGAGTAATCATGCGATGCAAACAATTTGCTCTGTTTGGTCCTTCAGTGTTTGCCTCTGACAATATTACAAAAAGTTCAATTTAAAAAAAGTTTTTTTTTTAAATAAAGGAAATACAAAAGTGCATAAACAAAGAGACACATTGGAGAAGAACACACAGCAAAAAATAAATAAATATTTTAGTATAATTTATATCCATGTTTACTGTTTGATTAATGTTTACGTCGAGTAAAAGTTCAATTTAAAGAAATTTATTTATTTATTAAATTACTTTTTATTTCTGTGTTTTTCCAAATTGTGAGAAACTAAAAATAAAGAAATAAACGTTCTGACTGCATGTAGAGACAGTTTGGTCTCGACTCGCCTGTCGCGCTCACAGACAGTTTCTGGAAGTTGTGTCCTCTGATCAGGACTCGCTGCACACAGGATGTTTCCTCAGAGCGCCGCCGGAGATAAAGAAGAGGTTTGATTAAGAGAAGCGTCTGAAGATGAGACGAGGCGGCTGAGAGCAGATCAAACAGCAGATCAGAGAGATGAAGAGCAGCCGCAGGAAGCAATAAACTGCTCAAACACCGAATCAATCCTCCAAGAACCAACGCAGATCTGACCTCCTCACCGCTCTAACATGACATTCAGTCCGATCCTGTCACAGCAGAGGACAGACGAAGGTTAACGCGTGAACTTTGGTGCCATTTTCTATTATTCTTCCAAAAGTAGAGATCTGTCAGTGATCAGCAGCTACATTGACTGTGACAGGTCACCTAGTGGAAATAGCATGTATTTCCTCCAGATGCCAAATATGGTCAAAATGACCTCATCAGGTGGAAAATAGTCAAAATGACAAATTCAGAGTCAAAAGCCCAGAATGACACCCAGAAATAATACAAGTCCTGTTTTTCTGCTCTGATGGCTGTGGGATCAAAAATGTCAGTTTGAATGGGTTTCAATGGAGCATTTTTGGACCTGAACAGTCTGAATGTAACTATTTAGTTTCCACAGTGTATTTTAGACTTATTGTAGGAGCTGAGCTGCAAATTCACTGATTACACTCAAATACACAATCTGGACTACATTTAGGACACATGCATCAACACACACACAATTATCCAAAAAAAAACTCCAAACAAGAGGCACAAACACTGAGGAGAAAGACATCTAAAACATGAAGTGCAGAAAACGCCAAAACCTAAAACAACTGCAGCAGAAATGTGCTGCAGAAAACCGTGTAAACTTGTGATTTCCTGGTCTGCAGCAGCTGCTGCTCTCCAGAAAACCTCCCTTCAAATAAAGATTTCTGAGCAGAAATCAATACAAAGACTCTGATGAATAGTAAAGAGCTGGATGCTCATTAGTGGCGTTTCTCTGCTTCGTCCTGCTGTGAAAACACTGCTAATAACTCGGTGAAACATGCAGACGACGGTCACAGTCGCACAAATTAAAACGAGTTTTAATGAGATTTTCTGGGCTTTAATTCCTGGAAGGCGAGCGGCGACGCCACTTTCCAGACAGAGTCAATCGATGTGACTGAATCCATTTTAAACAGCCTCAGATCGGCCGCTCGGCAATTACACCTCTTCATCTTCACGTCAGGTCGATGCCGCGGGGAGAGGACCGGACTGAGCGCACTCGGTTCAGCCCTCACACCAGCACTGGGAGCCGCCCAGTCAAACCAGAGCGGGCTGCTGGAAGTTAATTAGCGTCAGCAGGATCGATGCATTACACAAACCATCGGCGATATCGACTCTCCCCAGTTTAAAATCACACTTCACACACAAAACGGCTGTTTAGACTGCGTGAGCATTGTTATTGACCTGTTTCCCTTCTGTCCAGTTATTTTGGGGTTTTATTACTGTTGTATCTGAAGCGCCCTGACGCCTCTCATTTAAACCTTTAAAATCGAAGCTTTTTTAAAAAAAAAAAATTTTTTTTTTTCAAAAAAGGACAATGTGCAACTCGTCTTAAAAAATGAAACTGTTATTAGAAAACTGGGAAAAAACTGGGTCATTGCCTTCTTACGCTCTTGAAAGAAATCAGGCCAGTTTATTAATGTTTCAAAGGGTTAACGATGCTTCGACTCCGCTGCAGGACGGAGACGTGTCGCCTCAGTGTCTTGATGCGTAAACTGTGGACACTTCCTTTAGTTAGAAACACGTCAAAATACTGTTTTTCGACGCCTGACTTCTGGTCATCGTTGCTTCGTTTGTTTGGGAGATGAGTGGAGGTGAAGGGGAAGAAGGGGAGAACTTGATGACTTTTTATTTTTGGGTGAATTATCCCTTTAAGGTGTTGCCTCTGTGTTGGGGGAGAGTTTCAGGACCTTTAACTCTCTCAGGTTTTTGCTCAGTGAGGAAATATGGAGCGCCAGATGGAGAGGCGGTTTGCGGCGGCGGACTGTCGTGGTGAGGAAGGAGACGAGCCAGAAGACAAAGCTCTCAGTTTACCAGTCGGTCCACGTCCCTGTCCACGTCCCTGTCCACGTCCCGGCCCTCACCTCTGCTCATCAGCTCGGCTGATGAGATCGCGGAAACGAGCGGCCGAAATTAATTTCCTCTGCAGAAATCGAGACTCCTCATTAAACGCAATTTGTCCGACATCAGGCAGTTTAATTAGATTCGGGTTCATTTTGTCCTTGAACTGAAATGACGTTTCTGCCAAAGATCTTGTGAACTTTTTCTCACGTTTTAAATCAAAGTTTAAGGCAGGAAAGACTCGGTTCAGTTTTGGGAAAGGCTGCAGTGTACCGGCTGGAAATTAAAAACATTCAGTCTAAACATTATGCACAGATTATTTAAGCTGAGCTTTGAAATAATTGGTGTTTTTTGTGATTTTTAAAGAAAAAAAGCTGATTTTCTTTTTCTTTACAGAATTATTTTGCCTTTTTTTTTTTTCAAATATTTTTGGCGATTTTTAAAAGAAATACTTTGACGATATTTTTTCTTCAAGAATTTTTGGTGATTTTTTTAACAGAAGATTTGGTTTATTTCTTTTTTATTTAAAAAACTTTTGGCAATTTGAAAAAAGTTTTTGGCTTTTATTTCTGTACAAAATGTTTTTTACACAGAAAAATGTGTCATTTTTTGGCTGATTTCTTTTTCTCTAATTTTTTTTCTTTTTCTGTGAATTTCAAAGAAATTTTCACATTTCTGACGGTCCTTGAACCCTCCATGTGTTATTGTACAAGTTTATGACACAAAATTCCATGACTTTCCAAAACTGCCAGGGTATATTTAGTTTTCCTAATTTCTTCCAGGCCTGGAAATTGCTATCTGCTAATTCCATGACTGTTCCAGGTGTTTCATGACCACACAAAGATTGTTTTAAACACAACTGTGCAGCAAAACTTCAGAAACTGATGCAAATATAAAGAAAATTCAATATAGGTGAGAATATGGGAGCAAACTGCAGCGTGATGTTTGACGCCACGCCGGCGGGTTCGGTTTCTTCAGGAGGCGGAGTCTCAGGACAAACATGAGGAGCGGTTTTAAAAGCGACATACTGAGATTTCTCTCTTTGTCCTCGGCTGTCAGTAAATCTTTTGTCCTCTTGTTTGCCTTTTATTCGTACGCATAAACAGAAAGGGAAAAGGACAGCGAGGAATAAAAGGACAGGATGAATCCATTTCAGACCCGGGGGGACAGCTCGATTGTCTCGGCCAGAAGAAAAACTGCAGCGTGGACAAAAGAAGCGACGGAGTCGTCGCCCGGAGGAAGGACGGAGACGTCTCAGAGAGAAATGTCAGCAGACAAAAGCAGCAGATTGGCACGGTGAGGAAAACCTGCACGGCTGCCAGGACCCGCTGAGACCACCTCGGCCCTGTTTCTGGGTCAGGACAGCAGAGGACACACACCAGACTTTCTGTGGTCTCATTACTGTTTTTACTGGGCTTCTCATCACAGTTTGACATCACGCGATGACGTCCGCACCCAAAGATTCATGTTTCAAGTATCAAAACAGGCAGACCAGAGACTCTCAGTGGACAGCTTGAGTCTGAGTGGTCAATTTGAGTCTCTTTGTAGTGGTTTTGTGTCTCTTTGTGGTTGTTTTGTGTGTCTTTGTGGTTGTTTTGTGTGTCTTTGTGGTTGTTTTGTGTGTCTTTGTGGTTGTTTTGAGTCTCCTTGTGGTTATTGTGCATCTTTGTGGGGCTCTTGCTCACAGGAAACGAGGGGCGAGAGATGAAACGAGAGACGGCGGTCCTCTCAGGCCGCAGAAGCAGCGTTTTCCTCAGAGCTGCTGTTAAACACGACGTGTCACTGCGGAGAGCGCCGAGTTACACGCGAGGACTCAGCTCGGTCTGCACGCCAACCTGAACGCCACAGACTCAGTCAGCAAACATTAACGTGGAAATATTCACGCAGAGACAGTCACGGAGCTCTGAAGATGCTCTGTGTCCAAATCAACAGCAGGAAGTCCTCACAGACATCCAGGAAGTCGACATAACACCTTTAAATTCCTTTTCAGATGAAGCTTCACATCATTTACTTCCCCAAAAAAGCTGTTTTTAAGCAGCCAGTCAGCCATAAGACTCCAGCCAACAAGTCAACCCCAGCCTGCCAATAGAAGCCATAAGTCAGCAGCCACCACGCAGCCAGCCAGCAAGCCAGCAGCCAACCAAACACCAGCCTGCCAACAGCCAGCCAGTAGCCAGTTAGTCACCAGCCATCCAACAGTCACCGAGTGGTTAAGAAACCAGCAGGCAGGACGGGGTGGGACGCCTGATTCGGGCTGATTACACGTGCAGCAGTCAGTTATAGCTGCGACAAAAATCCACACAAATAATGCAAATATTTATCTCATTTTGTGTCGTGTTTTTAAGGTAAATAAATCTACCAAACTTGGTTGTGATTGGCCGGTGAGCCCGCACGCTGTCACAGAGAGGGACGGCAAAGAGACAGAGTTGTCTCACACACTGTGACATTTCCAGCTTCTTTCCCAAAAAAAAGCTTTTTTTTTCTTGATCACCTTCTCGCTGCCCCCCGAGGATTTATTTTGATCCCAGTGCCGTCCTCTGGCGTGAACACGTCAGTTTCTTAAACGTTGTCTGTGATTTGCAGCTCTCTCTTCTGTCAGGGTGACTTTAACGAGCCGCTTCACCTTCACAGATCACACCGACTTCTCACCATTAACCTTCACTGATGTTTATGGTTTCAAGTGTTCAACCTTTCGAGTACGGGACATTCTCTGCGACCGCTAACTCTCAGTAAAAACACACACACACACACACACACACACACACACACACACACACACACACACACACACACAGTAAAACACACAGTTAGCCGGTGCACATCCATCACGCTGACTCTCCTGGTTTCACTCCCACAGAAACAAAAGAGTCTTTGTGTTGGATCTGGACTGGATCTCTGCTCGCTGCTGCCTCGCCAACTTCCTCACACGAGGATTTAGGAATTAGGCAATAAAAAAAAAGTAGGCAGAGCAGATGAGTCCCACGGCTTGTGAAACAAACCCCGTGTCCACCACTAAAACCGCCGCTGCTGCAACAACAGACCGCAGACTGTGAGTTTGCTTTGCGGCTCTGCAGAGTGGAAATGGAGTCTGAGGAGAGCCGGTCCTCATCGAGACCTGCAGGAGAAAATCCAAAACCTGCAGGAGAGCTCAGGGCTCATCGCTCCACACTGAGGTCCGAGTTCTCCTCACATGATCAGCAGGCGGGTTTCCATTAACCCTCAAATTGTGCAAATTGAAATTACTAATAAAAAACCTGCTTACTGGCAGCACCTCACCTGTATCTCCAAAAACAGTAGGGAGCAGGTCTGCAGAGGAGCAGGAGGAGGTCTGCAGAGGAGCAGGGAGGAGGTCTGCAGAGGAGCAGGGAGGAGGTGTGCAGAGGAGCAGGGAGGAGGTGTGCAGAGGAGCAGGGAGGAGGTCTGAGGGCAAACAGAGGGAGACAGACTGAGGCAGAACTGTGAAAATACATTAACATGATTTTCTACTTTCATTAAGTTGATTCTTTAATCAACATCAGTCCTGATCATGAATATCAAAGTCAATTTTCAAAATTTTAACCCTTTACAGGTTTTGGTCAGGTAGCCACTTTGTTTTTAAGATGAAAAAAACCCACAGAAACAGAAATATATTTGATATCCAAAATGCATTTAAATAAAAAAAAATCAGGCTTTTAAAAACCTTCACTGTGAAATGAACAGTCGGCCTTGGAAATGCCTGTCAAATACTCACATACACGATGCTCTGCACAAACAAATCTTTTCAAAATCAGGTTATAAAAATCATTATAAATTAACATGATTATATTTTATTTTCCATATGAAATATTCTTTAATATTCAGATTTTTTACCTTTTATATCGCAGGTTTTTGTCATGATGCCACTGTCAGTTTGAATGGGTTTCAATGGAGCATTTTTTGACCTGAACAGTCTGAATGTAACTATTTAGTTTCCACAGTGTATTTTAGACTTATTGTAGGAGCTGAGCTGCAAATTCACTGATTACACTCAAATACACAATCTGGACTACATTTAGGACACATGCATGTCACAAAAGAATGAAAAGTAAAATGCTCCAAACAGCCCCTAAAGGGTTAAAGAAGGAAACAGAAATCTGTCGAGTGTTTTCCTGCTCTGGAGGGAAATTAATGGACCGCTGCTGAATTAATGCATCTGCCCAAAAACACTCTGTAGTTCACTGTTGAACAGCGTGCTGCGAGTCTGAGCCGTAAAGTGATTCTGCCGGCTTTAAATTAATTAATCCCTGAAGATAAGTTTCTTTCATGAACACAAAGGACCCGAGTCCGAGGACGTTTTATTCTCAGCAGAAGAGACCTCGTCCTCTTTTTCCTTAATGGTTTAAAACTCTGAAGGTTTTCTGGTACGTAAACAAGGTCTGACAGACGTGAGTCATCGCTGTTTCTCAGGAACCAACAAACTCTCCTGCAGATGTTTAAAAGCTGAGTCACGTGGTTTATTTCTGAACAAATGTCTTTTGCATTAAAACAAAAATAAATTTGTGTCTTTTAACTGCGTGAATCAAAAATCAAAGTTTATTTTTTTCTCCTAATTTTATATCAGATTTAAGAGAATAATACTTTTTACATTTTTTATGATTTTTGTTTTCACTTTAAAAACCTCCAAATGAATGAAACGTCTTTATGAATCTTGTGACCGCAATATCTCAGGAACAAATTAAGGGAATTTATTCAAATTTGGCACAAACGTCCACTCGGACTTAACACTAAAATTAAAAGATTTTGGTGGTCATAGGATCACTGTGACCTTGTCTGTCTCATTCACATAAACACGATATCTCAAGAATGCCTTGAGAGAATTTTTTCAAATTTGGCACAAATGTCCATTTTGAGTCAAAGATGAATTGGGACCATGCATCTGTCTCATTTTTGTGAAAGCAAAATCTGAAAAACAACATGAGAAAATTTCATCAAATTTGGCACAAACGTCCAATTGGACTCAAGAAAAAAGTGACTGGAATTTAGTGAACTAAAGTCAAGGTCATTTTGACCCTGCAGCCGTCTCATTTTCATGAACACAATATTTCAAGAGCACTTTGAAGGAATTTCCTCAAATTTCGCACAAACATCCACTTGGACTCAAGAATGAGGTGATTAAAATTTGATGGTCATAAGTCAAACATAAATGTGACATTGCACCCGTCGTATTCTTGCGAATTTAGTATCTTCAGATGATCCTTCAGGGAATTTCCTCAATTTAGGCACTAACGCTTGGGCCACGATAAATGCGTCTTTAATAATGACCGATTATTTTGGGCTTTCTTGAAGTTTGTGTGTGTTTTAGATTCCAAGTCTGTCTCAGCTGTCACTTCGGTTTAGTTTAGTTTCTCCACTTTAAGAGCCTCTTCACACAGGAGAGGTTTCTGTCACACAAACTGTCAGCTGACACATATACAGAGGAGTGTGTGTGTGTGTGTGTGTGTGTGTGTGTGTGTGTGTGTTGGATCGCTCAGAGGTTAGACGTGAGTCATGGGATCGAGCCAGATGCTGCACACTGTTGATGTCCGCAGAGTGAAAATGATGAAACACCTGACAGCTAACAGTGACTTCACACAGCAGGAATCTGAACACACACACACACACACACACACACACACACACACACACACACACAGAGCGTATCTAACATAATGGAATTCCTCAGCCTCGCATTGCTCGGGATTGAGTTTCCTGATGGGGGAAACGTTTAAAATGCATTCTGGGAAACACATTAAACTTCACAGAGAGCGCCGACTGATATCAGAACAGACGGATATCTCAACAATATAACTTTATAAAACCCTATAAATCAACATTTCTGCATCTGCTGCAGGAAAAAAACTGAATTATGTAGAAAGTAAGAATTCAGATCAGTGAGCTCAAACATGAAACACTTTTGTCTGTTTACAGAATAAGTCTGGGGGGCATTGTTTTGCTTATATTTTAATTTTGTTGTCTTATTTTATTTGCCATGTTTGAAATAAAGATCTAATCTAACATTATGACGCTGAGGCGAGACGGTTGCAAAGTCCTAGACAGTAGCTGAACACTTTTCGAGACAAACCAAAGTGATAATTTTAGAGTTTGGGACATTTCCTTGCGTGTTTATCGTAACAAAAGAGGGTGTTTTCAGGACATTTCCACGTGTTTGTAGCTAGAAACGCGTTTCTTAACTAGAGTTTAGGACATTTCCCGGCTCGTTTGTCTGATAAAAGCGGCGGTTGTTAAGAAAGAGTTTGGGACATTTCTAAAAAGTGCTGATGTTCAGCTGATTATTTGGAACATTTGAAAACCTAATTATAATTAACTTGACTCTGATTCACTTACTATGAAAAATCGAACAGTTTGTGACATTAAGAGTTAAATGAGTCAAAGTTAAAATGAATAATTAGGAAAATGTGCACCCACAAAACTTCAGTTCCCATAAAACAGCACAGAAAATGCAAGATCGAAAGAGCTAAAAATATTCTGCATATCCCAGAAAAGAGAGACAGGCTCTTTTTTGTGTGTTTTTTAGTGTGTGTGTGTGTGTGTGGGTGCTCCCCAAATCCGTCTCTTCCTGGGAACGAGGCTAAAAACAAATCAAAAGTGTCTCCATGAAAATACACAGAGCTCAGACGATATGCGAGAGATTTCCTCAGCGTAAACATCTTAGTTCTCCACTTAATGAGGCGGGCTCTCCTCCTGATGACAGATGCGTAATCTGCACTAAATATATCTGGAATAATAAAACAGGCTAACATTAGTGCTTCACAGATTTGTGTCTGTTTGGGTTTCGGATATCAGTTTCCAAATGTGCAGCTACAGGAGGATTTTGTGAATAAATGTCCGTCTGGCAGAGCGGTCGAATCGGTGGGACGAGATTCCAGGAACACACATGTTTGTAATATTTCCCCATTTGTTAGTTTTTGGCTCTTTTCTTTCTGTCATATAATGCTCATGTTTAATCCACTCAAAGTACTTTATAAGCTTTTCTTTTTCTTTGCTTTTTCACTAAAATCTTGACTCTGAGTCTGAACTGTCCTGAAGCGGATCTGTTGATGTTTTTAAACTATTTTCTTTGTGATGTTTGCCTCCAAAAGTAGGTATTTTTTGGGAGAGTTTTGATCATTTCCTCGAGTGTGTGTCACACACAAAGAGGATTTTTTTTTTTATTTCAGGGAATTTCAAAGTGTGTTTGTAGAGTCATAACTTTTTTGGTGATTTTGGGGCATTTCTAGGTGTGTTTGTTATAAAAAAGTGAGAATTTTTAAATTAAAGTTTGGACATTTCCACACGTGTTTGTAGCGGGCGATTCCAGCCATTATTGAAGCATAAGAGGTGAGTGTTTTAACCAGCGTTTGGGGCATTTTCAGATGTGTTTGTAGCGTCAAAAGTGGGTATTTTTTAACAAATATTTTGGACATGTTTGACGACTTTCTTTTCAGAGAGACTTTGGGACATTTTCCAGCTGCGTTTGTGTCAAACTGGTCTTTTAAGCCTAAACATCATGTTTTTCAGACCCTAACTGGGTAGTTTTTGTACCTTAATCTGCCTCATGTTAACCACAATGCTGTCACAACACTAAATTTAAATAATGAACATATAAGCTACATATAAAATGTAGAAATGTGATAGCTGCTGTTGCATTAATTCACAATACCAATATTTATTGTTGCGACCGAGTTCAAAAAGAAGTCTAACAGTTTATGAGGCCATGAGAAAATGACCCTCCTTCTCACGTGATTTATGACCTCAGTAAACATTTTCCTAACGAGTTTATGATCTCAGCCTCTCCTTTCAAGTCTGCTTTAATACAACATCACGCTTAGTTTGTAAATTATGTCCTCGTTTAGAGCAAAATGCCAAATTCAAGGCTTCAGTGACGTCATGGAACAACAGTATAAGCCGATATTCGCCTCATTGACACACACAATCACACACACACACACACACACACACACACACACACACACACACACATCTGGTCTGAGCCAAACTCATGCATGATGGGAATTTTTCTCCTGAAACGTTCTGGATGTTTAACCGATTTACTTTACCGCTTAAAACCACTGCAAAGACGACTGCACACATCTGTGTGTGTGTGTGTGTGTGTGTGTGTATCCCACAGCTGTCCAAACAAACTGGAGTGCACGAACACACATGAACACACACGCAGAACAAAAGAATTACTGACTTCAGATTTCAGTGAATAAAAAATTCTCACTGCATTATTTATGCATTATCAATATTTTTTATATACACAGAACTTTCAAATGTACAACTTTGAAGAAGCAGACAGCTGCTCTGTAAATATTGGATAAATATATAAAGGATTTTAAACAAAAAAATATCTTTATATGTGTGTTTTTGTAATGCCTGTATTTGTGAAAGATGACAAATTTAAGTTCAAATGTTTGCTGCAGGAACATGAAATATCTCCTGTATAAAAGAACTAAATCTGAACAGTGAAACGTTTTGTTCGATACGTGAAAGGCGGTTAAATCTGGATGAGAAAAGTCACACACGGTGGCGACTCTGAACTGAGTGACGGATCAAAAACGTAAAAACATCCTCACAGAACTCCTGTCAGGTGATTTAAACTGTTCACCATCCTGAACAATCTGCGATGCCTGAAATCAAACAGAACGAGGCGAGACAGAGACAGAGACCCCACAGTGACTTCCTCCAACTCCAGAATTTCATTTTGGCAAAATTTCAGCGTCTCAATTAGCGACGATGAGACGTTCTCGTCAGCTCTCTGATTCACACTGATAAAGACGGCCAGATCTTACATCAAATCCCAAAATGAGAAGCTCAGCACGATGTTAATACTCTGGAGGGAAGTCTATTAAGCAGATGTTTGATCTCTGTGTCTGTGTGTGTGTGTGTGTGTGTGTGAGTGTGTGAGAGTGTGTGTGAGAGTGTGTGTGAGTGTGTGTGTGTGTGTCTCAGGACTCGGCCAGACAGCTCATGACCTTCAGCATCAGCTCCTCCTTCCTGTGTTTGGCGCTGAGACGAACTCCTCTTCCTTTCAACCAGGCCAGCAGAGTGGCAGAGTTCAGCTTCGACAGCTGGAGACGGAGCGAGAGGAAAGGGTTAATATAAAGAGAAAAACACGGTACGTACGTAATGCAATACTACACAAGACCCAACATGGACATTCATCACTGTGCTCACAGCTAAAATATCTCACATGTATCAGGGGATACTTAGCTGAAGCTGTTTCTTTTGTTTATTTGTTGTTTGTTTATGTTTTTGTTTTTTTTAATTCTTATGATTTTGTGTCCCTTTTAAATAAACACACACACACACGCACACACACACATATATATGTAGATATATACACCAGGTTTCTGATATGATTCCACTAACTGATTAAACTAAAATCCACAGTCTGGACTAAATTTATACCATATGCACGAACACAGACAAAACTTTCAAAAAATGAAAATGGAAAGTGTCTCAAATGCACCAAACAGTCTCTGAGGGTTAAAGCAGTCGTGTCTAAACTCTGCGGGGTCCAGGAGAATGTGTACGGCCCGAAAACGTGGCACCTGCAGCCACGGCTATCGCTGCACGAATGCATAAAAATGAGTCGATGCTGAGAATACTGAACGACCTGGAGCACGCATTAGAAAGTGACTGGAGGGAAATGTTTTTAGGAGTAAGTGGTGTGCACGTAGACATAAAACATATAAAGTGTTTGTAAAAACCAGGAGAACCGGAGTGTGTCCGGTGAGGTGAGTCTGTGTAAATAGAGGTAAAAGAGTAACTGATGTATTGTTGCTGAAAAGTTGCAGGTTGGAGCTGTAAAACTGATGAATGTTGTTATTAATGTGCTGGGCTCCCCGCGGGCCCCCGGCTCCCGCTGAACATTCATCACTTTAACAGTCCTCCTCGCCCTCCTCTGGAAACGAGGCAGACAGAACACTGTGTATGCTATTCATCACTTTAATACTTCGCGTTAATGCACGCCGCCGTCCTAAAGGATGTTTATGAGGACGCTGAGGCTGTACATACAGTACGAGTGGATACACCGGAAATCCATCACCTCTAAAGCCTCTCCTGAAACAGCAGCACCGGCTCCGAAACCTCTTTACACATTCAGCCAGACACACTGCGGCGAGGCCAGCGCCGCCGTGAGGCTGCACGCTTCGTTACACAACACGAAACTAATGGATCTGTCTGCTCTCAACGTCCAGATGTATTACAATCATCGTAATATCCTCCAAAACAGACACAAGACACACTCACCTCTGTGTGTACGCCAGTGATACTCAACCTACACTAACGATAAGGTGCTGTCCTAAAAACACACTATAAATCCTAAAAATGTCGATAAATCAGAGAAATGCCCTAAAATCCTAGACACGTGTTAAAATCATCGAAACACCCTAAAATCTGAGAAATGTCTTACAATAGTAGACATGTCCTAAAATCCTAGAAATTATTAAAAATTCTATAAATATTCTAAAATGTTTGGAACATCCTGAATTCCTAGACATGTCCTAAAATCCAAAAAACATCCTGAATTCCTATAAACATCCTAAAATCTAACAAACGTCCTGAAATCCTAAAAATGAGTTAAAATCCTGGAAAACATCCTAAAACTGTAGAAATGTCCAAAAATCTTATAACGTCCTAAAATCCTTGAAACATCTGAAAGTCTGACAAATGCCCTGAAATCCTAGAAACATCCTAAAATCCTACAAATGTTCCAAACTTCAAGAAATGTCCTAAAATCATACAAATGTTCTGTAATCTTAGAAACTTTCTGAGATCCTAGAAATGTCCAAAAATCCTAGAAACATGTACGGAGCTGCTATGTTTGGCCCCTGGCCCCGTGGCCCCCAAAGCAAATCTAGTTGAGTCTCTGCTGTAAACAGACGAGCCATTGTTGCACTAAAGTTAGGGCTGAGAAATACACTGAATATATCTGATAATATGAATTTGGGACGGTTAGGGTTAGGGCTGAGAGATCAGGGTTCGGGGTTTGAAGGCAGAGCGTGCTGGTGGACAGAAGACAATAAAGGAAGACGGATAAATAAAGAGCTCGATGAGGAAAAGAGGAGCTGCTGATAAACGTGTGTGAAGTTCACTGCGTCTCCTGACCTGGTAGCTTCTGGCCATTTGCTCCACGTCCACGTCTCGTATCGCAGATCTGGATTTCTTCGGCTTTGACTCGAACATAACTCTCTGAGACACAGAGACACAACACGGGACAGTCAGGACACACCTGAGGACAGGACAGCACGCCGTCTGCTGTTTACGCTCTGGGATACTGCTGTCGTGATGTCAACAAACGCACACAGTGGGATGACGCAGCACATCGTTATATAGAATTGCATTTGCACCAACACAAAAACATCATAAAAGTCAGTCCGATGCATCAGAAACAGGACAGACTACAAAAATGAGTCCTCAGCTGTAATGAGGCGGCGTGAATCTGGACTCACCTTCGTGCTGTTAGAGGCCTCAGAAGACGGCGGCGGCGGCTCAGCTGCTGCAGCTGCTGGTTGGACCGGACCGGCGGAGTCACGGCTGAACTTCCCGTTAGTTTTGAGGCTGGATTTGAGTTTGGGCTCCGGCTTTGCGGTGAGGATGATCGCGGGTTTAGACGCGGGGCTGAGGGTCGGGACGTGCTTCACTTTGGGCGTACCTGCAGTCTGAGGCGCCGGGCTGACGGCAGGTTTGGGGCGACGGCTGAAGCGAGGAACTATCCGCGCAGGAGGGACTGGGAGGGACGCCGCTGACAAAAACGACACACAAGAAGAAGAAGAGGCAGATGCAGCGGCGAGTGACGTTTTCCCAAAGGTGGGGAGCGCCACCCTCCCCCGCTCCTCCACTCCTCCAATCAGCTGCTTCTGGTGGCGTAGCAGGGCGACGTTTACGTGGCGAGATGGACACTTGTTCTTGAAGATGGGAACCAGTTTGGGAGCTGAGATCACCGGGATTTCACTCAGAGGATGAAGAGGGGGGAGCACAGAGGAGGAGGAGGAGGAGGATGGAGCTGGCTGGGAGAGGGGGAGAGAAAGGGAGGATGGAGCTGACATGTAACCAGAGGAGTCAGAAAAGGAGAAAGAGACACGTGAGGAGGAGGAGGAGGAGGAGGAAGGCCAGCCTGCTCTGTCCTGCTGCGAGACAGCGGCCCAGGCTGCAGGCTGGGACCCGAAGGAGCGCTTCACCGGTCGGGGAGGAGGAGGAGGGAGCTGCGTGAGGACCGGCCTGATGGAGGAGGAGGAGGAGGTGGTCAAGTTGACCTGCTCACCACTGTGCACCTGCGGAGGAGGAGGAGGAGGAGGAGGCTTCAGCAGAGGAGGAGAAAGTTTTGTAACAGCAGAAAAAACCTCAAAATCATCTCTATCTGATCTAACGGAGCTACAACTGACAACTTTTCATCATCGATGAATCCGCCTTTTACTTTGAAAATCAATTAATAATAATAATAATAAATGAAATAAAATAAAGTCAAATAAATGTGCCCAAAGCCACTTCTTTAAATGATTTGTTTTATCTGATGAAATTTTAAAGTTATTCAATTTATTATTATGTATGAAAAAAGAAAAGCATCAAATTTGGCCCATAGGAATCGTTCAACTTTTCATTCTAACTTTTTAATAATTATTTTCTGTAATCATGGATATGACATACATTTAAGCAACACTGAGTATTTCAGTGAATTTCCAGCTCAGCTCCAAAGTCTAAAATACACTGTGGAAATGAAATTGTTACATTCATAATGCTATAATAAAATAAAATAAAATAATAATGGACCTGCCATTTTCTAAGTAAGTATAACTTTATTTAAATAGCACCTTAAAAAACTAGGTCACAAAGTGCGGCACAAAAAAGAAACAACAAAACATCAGAATCAGACAAAAAAAACGACTGTCTGAACATCACATCAATACAAACCTCAAATTACCAAGAGGAGGACCAGTCTGAAATACCAATTACAGCTCTGACAGAACACTGACAGAAATCTCCACAAGCTGAGCTCCTTCCACACTAAATCTGAAAGATCTTATTTCTGTAGTTTAACAGGCTTTGGCTTCTTATTCAGGAGTCTTAAATGGATCTGAAGCTAAAGAGAGTTTTTCAGCCTGCAGTCCGACACAGAAAATAACTTCTCTGTGAGCTCTTAGAGATGGAAATGAACCCTGCTGAACACTATAAATATTTTAGCTTCACTCTGTGAGCACCGAATCGATCTCTGCACAAGTTTCAGCATGCAGAGTTTTCTCCCGCCGATAAAATACGCTTTATCTGCACCCCACGGGTAAGAAACCTGCTTCATTACAGCGTCTGAACGGACAATTTATACTTCCATCTACTGACACTCGAGTGGATGAACACATGCATGAACACTAATAAAGACAATAACACAAATTGCAAAGCATCCTTCTCCTAAACGCGTCTCCAAGAAGATTCATTAAAATGATGTTTAATTTCCACATATCTCTGTTTCATCTACTTGTGTCTGCAGCACATAATTCATTAAAATGAACAACAGGAAACACATTTCCTCCTCCGTGCATTATGAAAATGAATCCTCACGATGCAGAGAGGGAACTCCTCTCCAGCGACGCAGCTTTATGGTCGTAAAACTGTCCATGAAGGTTTTACGGGGTGGGAAATGTTGCGATAATCGCTTTTCCTGTCCTCACGTCCACCTCTACATGCTCACAGTAACCGGCGTGTTAGGGCGGGTTTAAGAGTGCGTTTGTGTGGAGGGGAAAAAGAAAGAAACCACAGAGACAAGTCTGGAAAATGTAACTTTGACAAAGGCAAAGGGAAAAGCTGGTCTGGCTTGCAGTTAAAGATGTTAGACTTTGCTTAAATTTAACCTTCAGACCTCCGGAGAGATAAACATTTGTTTGAAAAGAAAGGACTTTAACGGAAAGTAGGTTAGAAATACTTTGATGTAAGGATGTTACAAGAACCGAGATTAGAATTTCATCAATCAGGACTCCAAGGAAGCTTGTGGATGAGCGAAAAAAATAAAATAAAATACCAGCAAAAAGTCCCTGGAACCATGAGGGTGATGCCATTAACATAAATCAGAAACAGGACGGGTCCCAGAATAGGTCCCTGTGGGTCTTCATGTTACTTGTATAATGATGTTTTGTTGTTCATTTTGCATATATTATGGTCCCCAACACCCTATTCTATTGTTCAATAAAACCAGGTTCTGTTTTTTAATATATTTTATATATTTTGAGGGTCGACCGATATTGGTTTTTCAGGGCCAATACTGATACTGATTATCGGTAGATCAAGAGACATTGGGAATTGATGTGCATTTTAAATAAAAACTGCTGTCAATATCTGGAATTTGCAGCATAGCAAAGTCCAACTTAAAAACTTTATTTATATGTCTTTAACACGTTTAATTAAAACTGAAACCTTCAACATCATATAAAGCAAGTTCCCAGCAACTTTTTTTCCTAAAGTTCAGTAAAAATTCAAATAAAATGAATCCATAAAAATAGCTTAGGTTAGGTTTTTTGACACTGACACCTTTTTGCACTTTTTCAATAATTAAAATATTAATAATAATAATAATAATAACAATAATTACATCATTTTTTCAGTGATCATTAAAATAAAATCAGCAAAATGGCAAATATCGGACCCAATAATCAGCCGATAATCTATCGACCCCTAATTAAAACATGATGCTGCTTCCAAGCACGCATACATTACAAGCCCCCCCCCCCCCCTCCACACACACATACGCACGCACACACACACAACTCTGAAGAAGCTTTAGGCATGATCGGGTTCTGTGTGTGTGTGTGTTTGTACCTGCACAGTCGCAGCAGTGTTCAGACCCACTGTGGGTAACAGGGTCTGCTGGTGAGGCGAGCAGGGAAGCCGCACACACTCTGCAGTCGGCCCCTGACGTCGGACAGGAAGGAGCCCAGCGCCCCCCGCAGGTCGACCCGCGGGCAGCGCTGCGCCGGCTGCAGGCGGATACAGCTCAGAGGGTAACTGCTTATTATTTAAGGAGCACTCTCCACATCATTACCGAATTATCTGCCTACACAGAACTGATATTTATATTCTCGCACACTGTTTCTATATTGATATTTAAGACCAGAAATTCACTGACTTCTCTTTTAAATTAAAGAAACTACAATAAATAAATCAGGCAGACAGACAAATATACTGTTACTGCATGATGAGGATGTGTTAATATTTTTGGCTCTACCACCTGCCACATCTCAGATGTAACATGGACACTGATCACACTGATCTGCCGCGTTCATATTAGGGCAGCTAATTTAACCCGAAAATATTCGAGGATACGTGAAGAGTCTCTCTCCCACGAGTCTGAAGTAGACGCTGCAGTACACCACCTCTTCTTCTGCAAGATCAGGGAGTCTGTAACCATACTGGAAAACAAACACACACACACACACACACACACACACACACACACACACACACACACACACACACACACACACACACAGTCATGTAAACACCTCAGTCAGACCTAAACTGGACTGCGAGCTGCCACATCGGTGCACCGGGACACAGACAGGAGTCACACTGAATGACCGGATGGAGCGGTAAAAACGGTGCATGTTCTGCGTGGAAAGCTTGCAGTCAGTAATAAGTTGTTAAACTCAGCCGCCTCGGTGTGCGCTCTGATCTCTGACAGCGTGGGCGGTGGACTTATCAGGCTGACTGAGTTTTTTGAGTCTCGCTCTCCAACAAGTGTCGTCCTCTAACTTTATAATATGCATACTGGGAGTTTGTTCTCTATAAAACATACAGCAGTGGCGTGCCAACGGAGCAAAAACACACCTCTGACACAGATTAACCTCCCGCCCCCGCTGGGATCTCACTGTGAAGAAATTTAACATCCATGTGTTCAGTTTTGTCAGGATCAGCAGGCGGATTGTATTAAAAACAGACGAGAAATCTGAGAGAAGGACTCGTGCGTGAGTTTTGCAGATACAAAAGATGACCTTCGCTGTGATATGACGAAATATATCATCGCACCATAAAAAAGGCTTGTTTCACATTATGCTGGATCATTTATTTCGTTTAAGTCATCTGATAACGCTTTGCACTCGTGCACATGTAACCCCGTACCGGATCGCTTTTGCATAGTTTGCGGCCGACACACTTCCTGTTTTGACTCGATGCAAAGTGCGTCCACACTTTTGATGTTTCCGGTCGAACCCTTTTTCTTCGCCTCCGCCAGGTTTCAAATGTTATTTTTTCAAATCACCGGCTCAGCTACATCGATGCAAACAGCTCGAGGACGCCGCCAACCGTGCCGTAATCGCACGACACAACGAAGCGATGCTGAAATTTGTTCAGAATTAAATTTTAATTGATTTTTTAAAGCAATTTTTTATCGATCTGTTGTTGCAAACCTATTTTAAATTGCACCTGTTTTTGGCTGTCGGCCAATTTCCTTTCCTTTTCTTGTAGACCTTTTCTGCGAACACTCGTCTCGAGTCTCAAAACTGTGATAATAAAAATAATTTACTTTTAAAGGAAGAGTTTAAGAATTCCGGATTTTGATCACAAATGAAACTTTCTCTTAAAAAGCCATAATTATATCTTCGCACAGGATTTCTTTTTCTTGTGTGTGTGTGTGTGTGTGTGTGTGTGTGTTTGCGTACCAGGCAGTTCCAGTGTTTCTGCAGGTCTCTGTAGGTCCTGAATGGTCCGTCTCTGGGCAGTTGACGGCTGATGGTGATGATCTGACCTTTCTTCATGCACTGAGTGCGCATACACACACACACACACACACACACACACACACACACACACACACACAGTCTCCATCAGGCTGTGTTTGTAAAGAGCTGCAGCTCCACCTGCTGCCCTCAGTCGGTAAAACGTGCCTCCTCTCCATCGGTCTGAAACATTTTTTTGTGTCTTTTATGTCCAAACATTTGCAGATACGTCAAACCAGTTTTCTGTCTCACCTTCACAATAAAGCAGGATGTTAAAATTGAGTTAATTATTGCTTTCTCTTTTGTAAGTGTGGTGTGCACATAAATATGTATTCATACATCGTCACTGATGACCAGTCTGTGAGTCGTTCTTTTTTTGAGCTTCTTTCTTATCCTTTATTGTTTTTGTATTTTCTGTAAATATTTTTTTAATTAGTTGTTCATTATATTTATATTTTATTTAATTAAAATATTTTATTACATTTTAATCAATTTTTACTTAGATTTTTTAATCACTATAACAGTCTCTTTATTTTTTGTTCTTGTTGTTTTTAAATAATCCTTTACCCTGATTTTTCATATTTATTTATTCTTTTTTATTATTAAATTTCAAATGAGGGAAACTGAGTGAAATAAAGGTGAATTGAAGCTTTGAAATGTCACTAAACAGAGAACTATGTTTGCATGTAATCTAGTTTATCTGTAAATACATATTTTTATCATAAAACATCAGATAGAAGATATTACATGTTGTTTTTCTGTGACAAGAGTCGAGGAAACTCTTATCGCTTTATTTAAAAAAATCTCTTTATTGAGATTATTGAGACTTTACCACAAACAGTCTAATGTAACAGATAAGTCTGAGCAATACTGGCTAATCTTGTTAAAACTGGATTTTTTAAACCAGATCTTTGAATTTGTAGAAATGGCAGCAGAGGTTTGTTCTGAGGTGAGCAGCGTGTCCAGCAGGTGGAGCTGTCCTACCTGGGCAGGATGTGACACCAGACTGTTCCTCCGGTGGACGAGGGGTTGAGGACGGCGCCGGGGTCACTGCAGAACCTCTGCAGCACCAACGGAGGGAGGTCAAAGTCCTCCAGCTGCAACACACACACACACACACACACACACACAGAGACACGCACACACAGACACGCACGCACAGACACACACACACACACACACACACACAGACACACAGACACACACACACACAGACATTTATTAATCTTATTTACAGAGAAGTTTAACATACACGTCTTATTTGCACATTTATCAAAAAAATTTCAATGAACACACAATTTATTAATAAAAATAAAAATGATAATAATATATGTGTTTTGTCAAGATTTTCTGATTACTCTTAAATATCTTTTTAAAATTAATATCATTACTAATTTATTTGTTTATTCTATCCAGATTTTCTACTTTTCTTACTTTTACACATTTTTTTAAATATTTGATTTTATTTTGACCTCACTCAGGTTATGCTCTTCATCATGTTTGTTTGTTATATAACAAAATGTGTTAAAAATTTACATGAAATTTTGAGAAAAGTGCAGCTATATTTTAGGGAAGAAGTGATCGTTTTTGGTGAAGGTTCAGAAATTTCCTACTGCACTGAAAGTCACGATAACTTAGAGTGTTGTGGCAATTTCCTCTTGAGCTACAGCACTTCCTTTAATCAAGAACACTCTGCCACTGAGCACATTTCAACGCCAATTCAGATCAACATGAAGATAAAATAACATTTATAAATAAAAAGTGACTGTAATAAGTAAATATGTGCAAACACACATTAAATGTTGTTTAATTAAAGGTTTTTTTGTTCTCTCACTGTGGTCGGTGGCAGCCGGACTGTGTTGGCTTCAATGCTGATGCACAGGTGACCCTCGCAGGTGCTCAGCTGCACGCCTGATACACACACAAACACACAAACACACACGCACGCACACACACACACACACACAAACAAACATGACTTTTCCAGGCCTGGGAAATGTCATTATGAAATGCTTTGACTTGTGAGTAAAGGAATAAAACCATAATAATAAAATAAGATAAATAAATAAAACTGCAGTAAAAGACGTGTTGGAGGTGACTGAAACTCACTGACAGCGTTGAGCCTCCCGCTCTCAGACAGGAAGTCTTTTCCTAAAAACAAACAGTGAAAAATCACCGTTACATGAGTCAAAGCAGCAGAGCTCTGACTCTTTTATCATTACAAACATTAAACAGGAAGGAAGGCAGAACACAAACAAATCAGTATCTACTGTTTGTCTCAGAGCGCCGACTGAGACTCAGTTTGAACTTCACACTCGCTGCAACATCAGGTGTCAATGTTTTAATGTTTCTATTACTACTACCATCTCAACTAGCACACACACACACACACACACACACACTCACACTCACTCACACACACACACACACACACACACACACACACTCACACTCACACTCACACTCACACACACACACTCACACTCACACTCACTCACACACACACACACACACACACACACACACACACACACACACACTCACACACACACACACACACACTCACACACACTCACACTCACACACACACTCACACTCACACTCACACACACACACACACACACACAGAGCGTACCATTGATGAGGTAGAGTCCTGCTTTATTCCAGCTGGGGGACAGTCTGGTGATCAGCGAGTAGGACAGACAACACTGGAGGACACCTGGAAACACACACTGAGGAGAGCCCACCTACACACACACACACACGCACGCACGCACGTACACACGCGCGCACACACAGTTTTTCATCAACTAAAAGTAGACTGAAAGTTTTAAAAATTAGAGATGGATTGAGTGTGAAGGATGAACTAAATGAGGCTTTTTTGGCTGCAGAGTGAGACTGAAGTTTATGGAGGACACACACAGACATCGGTCCATCTGTCCATCACTTCTTCCCACCTGCAGACCGTGTCTCTGTCCAAACGCCTGCAGGACGCCTTTCTGGAAAAACGGGATCTATAGACAGAGAAAAATGTGTTAATAAGATAAAACTCGACACCACCACTCAGAGTTACACATCATACGAGCTGTAACAGCCAAAAATGTGTCCATTGTTTTGCAGAAGCACCAGCTCATGCCAGCGTAAAAACCTTTTTTTGTGATAAACGAGTTGAGTTGAGTTTTTTCTGAACTGACGTATTTCCATTCTGTGTATTTTGCATTCGCAATTTCGATTAGTGAAGTTTGCAGTTTTGCAGGTTGAAGGAAACCGTCCCTCTGTAAAGTCCTCGGTTAAAAAAGGAAAATGCAACAAATATCTGTCAGTTAACGTGAACGTTTACTCTCCTCAAACACACTTTGACTGCTGATGAGTTTCCAGAAACATCGTTTATAGTAAAAAGGTTTTTCTGACAGCACACATCAACCTGATGGGTTTTTATCAATGAGAGCAGAGAGACAGATGTCTGTGTAACAGCGCTGTCAGAGTGTGTGTGTGTGTGTGTGTGTGTGTGTGTGTGTGTGACACGCGGGGAATGTTTGGAATTCAGACCAAATATTTTGTCTGCGTGTCTCTGCTTGGGAGACTTTCTCACGCAAACGTTCATCTGATCCCAGCGGTGGAGGAAGTACTGAGATCCTTCACTGCAGTGAAAGTACTAATACCACAGTGTACAAATACTCTGTTACAAGTAGAAGTCCTGCGTTCAGAGTTCTACATCAGTAAATGCACAAAAGTATTAAAATATGCCGGTGAATGCTGAGCTCAGTGTTTTCTTCAGGCTGAGTGGACGTGACTTTTGACTCGTCTACTTTTCAAAAGCTTTTCTGTGTTTTTTTACGCTAAAACACGAGAAGGAAAAAACTCCAAATCACTCGTACACTAACTGCATCGTGACTCTGGGGGAGGTGCGCTCGTTCGTGTGTGGGCTGTTTTACACCACAACAACATTTACTTCAGAATTTAAACTTCAGAGCAGGGAAACTCTTGTTTTGTTTGGGGGCCACTTTAGCAAAATGCCAGGAGGCCAGGGGCCCGTCACCGCAGCCACATACATGTTCCCAGGTTTTAGGACATTTCTCAGGTTTTAGGACATTTCTTGGACATTAAGTTATTTCTCAGATTTTACAGCGTTTTTTTGATTTTGGGATGTTTCTCTAACTCTTGGACGTTTCTAGGTTTTTAGGACATTTTTCTAGTATTTTAGGACATCAGTGTCTCAGCTGTGTCCTCTGTCGGGGGTGTGGGGGATCCTCTACTGGCTCTTTTTTTGATCAACAAGCTCTATGTTGATGCTGTTTTATGTCTCTGACACCAGATGGAGACTAAAAGGACAAAAACTATTCACAGAGTCAATCACTTTATTTTTATGTAACATTAGAAAATGTTTGGGGGACCACCAGGGGCCCTACCAGGGGCCAGATTTGGCTTGTGGGCCGTATGTTAAGTTAGAGAGTGAACATTTAATCGCACATTATCTCAAATGAATTTTCTCAATAAATTTGCTAAAAAACAAAAATCTGTATTTTGGGAGGAAAGTGAAACTCGACACATTCTGCAGGAACAAATCAAATCTGTCTGCAGCCATTACACCCTGCTGCACGTGTGTGTGTGTTTGTGTGTGTGTCTTGTGTTTCCTTACATACCGGTGTGTGTGCGTGTGTGTGTGTGTCATGGCATGTAGCACGTGTGCAGACTGAGGCTGTGTGCACTGTTTCCATGGCCACCACACACACAAAACTCATTCATCCCTCTCGTCAAAATCGATAAAACTGTCAGCGAGACAAGCCGAGTGTTTCCTGAAGTTACAACTACACACACACACACACACACACACACACACACAGAGATAATTATACACACTAAAAGGAAATTTGTCTGCACTACCTGGAAAATAAAATAATAAGTCTTTGTTGTCATTTCTGTCTGTCTGGATTTCGATGATAAAGATAACATCATTTGAAACAAACACAACCTCGACTGACATTATAACAACTTTAAACAGTTTTTGAAATGAAACATTAATCTTTATATCCTGGGTCCTCAGAGCTACCAAATTATTGTTTTAATAATAATTTAAAAACACACACAAAAAAAACGCTGGTATCGGGACTGAAAAGTTGGATTGGTGCATCTTCAGTAAACACTTGTGGATATCAAAGCAAAGGATGTGTGTGTGTGTGTGTGTGTGTGTGTGTGTGTGTGTGTGTGTGTGTGTGGTTGTGTCAAATAAAAGTTTTAGACCTTGAAAGCGAGGACACTTTGTGCTGTCCTCCCTTCTTCAAAAGATTCCTCTGTGGATATTCTGTCTATAAACACTTTTCAATCATGTTTAAGTGTTAAATTAAGAATTTAATAACTTTAAACTTCTTCCTGTTTCTTTCCACACATGTAAATTGAGGACATTTTTAATTTATAATGTCTTTTTTTTCTCTTTTTGTTATTTACATGTTTTTAGGACTCTTTTTGTATCTTAGACTTTCCAAATAAAGACAAAACATACTCGAGTTTACAGAAAATATACTGTGTCACCACGCATGCACTGTGTGTGTGTGTGTGTGTGTGTGTGTGTTTTCTTACAGCCATGACCACTGTGACATGAGTGAAGGAATCCAGACCTGGAGAGACCAAAATATCAGAGTACAGCAGCACCAGCTCTCTGTGGACACACACACACACACACACACACACACACACACACACTCAGTTTACTCAAGGGCACATCTACAGATAACGCTGCGTTTAAATGATACAGTAAATCCTGACATTGTCCTTCACACTGAGCTGGGAAAAAAATGCATTAAGTCAAATCTCCATCACACTGAAGAGGAAACTCAACTTCCATCTGAAGTAACATGTTCATGGTTAAAAAAGAACCCAAAAACTTAAAGTGTTCCTCTTTTTCCATTTTTTCTTTTGCTTGGAAAAAATCAATAAGCAAATTCCAATTTCACACTGTACCAACAATAAATAAAATAAAATGTAAAAAGCTGTGTGGCAAAAAGGTTCATAACTTGACATAAGGTGTTTACTCTGTAGCTAATCTAGGAATCTGCAGCTTTTAAACATTTTAAATTTAATTTCACCCGTGTGGCCGTCACCTGCAGGTCTTGAGCTGTTTGCTCCGCGGCTCCTCGTCGTCCTCCTGCAGACTCAGAGTGACGCAGCAGAGCTTCTTCAGGTCGGGAAGGCCGAGGAAAAACATCGACTGCTGGACTCCTCCACTCATCCTGCACACACACACACACACACACATCTTACATTTAACTGGTGATCAATGCACATGACCAATTTATGATCAGTTTTACTGATCATTACTGTGTATGAGGAAGATATTTCCTCGAAGGGATGACAGGTGTACAATTTGTCTGTGCACCTAAAGAGCATCAAAATTTAATATTACAAATAAATTAATTAAATGTTTTAATTCTAATTATTAACAATATTATTAGATTCTTACATATTTTTAAAAAAATATCAATGTATTAACAATTTACAAGTAAATATATCTGAATAATTGATTGATAAAATATCATTTTGTTCTTATTATTTTTATCTATAGTTTTTTCCACTAATCATAATGATAATAAAAGTGATGACAATTTATCTGTTAAATATTATTTAATTATCAAATTATGAATTATTCAATTAAAAACTATAATAAATTCAAATATAAATAATATTTCTTGGTTACAAGCTGCGTAAACAGAAAAAAACAACAATATTCTTACGTATTAAATGTAAGAATTTTTTTATTTTTCTTCTTTTTATGTGATGATAAACTGAATGTTAGCGGGACGAAACAGATCATGGCTTGCAAATTGCAATGATAATAAAAATAACCATTATTTGTGGTTCCTTTAAATGTCATGAAAAATACAATACTAATAAACAAAATACTGATACAGTTTTATAATAATTTAACACACCACTTTTAGCTTTGATGGACAGCATAGCATTAAAGACAGAGATCTTAAAGACTTTAAATAAATATGGCATTAAAATAATCGTGAATTAAATGTCTAAATGTGTCTCACTTACCTTTTTGGTTTTAATCACAAAGAAACAAACCGTTAAAACAAGCTAACAAACAAGCTAACAAGAAGCTAGCGGTTAGCTACGTTAGCTAATTAACCTAGCTAACGTTAAATCCGTATTTTTCCGTTTTCATATCGATATCCACTTCACCAAACTTAGATTTACATTTATACTAGACGGTGATAATAATTATATTCTAAGCGAAATGTCAAATTTGTGTCAACTGTGTTATTAAAGACACAATTTTAACGAAGTAAAGTTTTAGCCGCCGTCCATAAGGATGGTTGTGGACGAATGAAGAGGTCTCACTCTGCTTCATTTCACAAAAAACAAAAACACTCCTGTGTTAAAGACAGAGGACACAAATTTACGTTTTTGTTATTTCTAGCTGTAAATTTGAATATCTGAATGTCACTTTGAGTTTTATAATTGTAAGTTTAAAAATTTTTTTTCACTAAATTTGGGCTGATTTTTGGATAATTTCTTCTTAAAATGGCAAGAAGTAACTTAATGAGAAACATCCTGCAAATTGCAAGAAATTAGAAAATTATTTTTTAGAAAAGCTTGGGGAAAAATCATAAAACTATATTTAAAATAATCATAACTACATTTCCCCCAACATTATTATTATAATTTTCAAGCAGTTTTAAGGAGATTTCTTTCTTTTCATTCCATTTTTTAGATTCTTTGCTTGTTTATTTGTAAGTTTTAGTTTTTTTTATGGGACTTTTTGTGTTGATTTTCACATTAATTTTCTTCTGCTTTAATACATAATTTTTGGCTAATCTCTGCATCATTTCTTTTTAATTTGCTAATTTCCTTCTTGAGAGAAATCAAGCCAATTTCCCCAGATTTCAAAAGGTCAAAGCTGAAGGTCTTTAAGCCAAAGTAAGTCCCTCAACAGATCCTAAAAATTATTTAACATATACTTCCCCGGTTGTGCAGATACTTCGCGTTTGTATTTTTTTTCCTGTGGAGTGACATGATGTGTCAATAGACAATCTCTGACTTGAAATCGTTCATTTAACCCGCCACAGAGCAGGAAACTAAACATTTGTTTTAACAGTTTACCGCGTTAACCGGTTGTTATGGACACGGCAGACACGAGGCTGTCCGCTGAGACGCGGCGGGGAATAACACGCTCATTTTGCGGCGATGAGGTCGGTTTGCGTGAGAAACGCGTTTCCTTGAAAGTTGAACTGACGTGAACTTTGGCCTCGTCCTCGCCCATAGCTGTAGATGAGCGACAGGCAGAGGACCAATCGGAGAGCCCAGTTCATAAGCAGAAAAGAAAGCGACCAATAGCAGCACTTGAAAGACGATAGGGGCGGGCTCAGTCGCCGTGTCAGGAGCAGGGAGACTCCGTGAAGCAGCCAGAAATACTACAAACTTACCGGAAGCTATTTTTTTTTCAAAATAAAGTAAAAATGTGGAAAGATTCGAGGAAATGTTGCATTCAGGAAATCACAGTGATAAAATAACAAGATGCTGAACTATTGACACAAACATAATTAAATTAATGGTCCTTCTAGAATTTTGCAGTATTTTCTGAATGTAGGATTCACTACAATGAAAAATAAATAAAATTAAATAAAATGAATAATAAAAATTAATCATACATACATCAAAAAATACGCAAAATAAGAATAAACAAATATAGCATGAAAATATATTAAATAAAATAAATAATGAAATACATTATAAAATTAAAAATATATATAAAAAAATGTATAAAACATAAAATATGAAAAAAATATGTAAAACCAAGAAAAACATAAAATATATTAAATAAATTAAAAGAATATAAAAGAATAAATAGAACTCAAAATAAAAAATATGTACAATAAATAAATATGACGTCTTTATAAAATAAATACAACATAAAATACATTTGAATAAATAAAATAAAATATTATATGTATTAATCAGATAAAACATTACAAATATGTAACAAAAATATTTTTATCAAATTAAAAAATATAAATTATAAACAAAATAGGATGTATAAAGCATAAAATAAATAAAAAAAATTAAAATAAAAGTATGTCACATGAAATCTATTAAATAATAAAATAAATAATACATAAAATATATGTCAAATAAAATTTGCTACAATCACTGATATCATTTAATTCTAATTTAAAATATATCTTTTGTGTGTGTATTTAACATGGATGGGACCACAAGTGCATTCTGGCACATTAATTAAAGAGACCTTTACTTTGACAGTAACAGCCGGACCGGTCGCGCTGTGTTCCGGTGCCGTTGACGGCCGCGGACCGCAGTGACTCGGGACTATGTTGACAGAAACTGGGGTAAATGTCGGTGTGTTTGTGCGGAGTCACGGTCCCGACAGGCTCGGTGGGATTTATATAACCTCGCTCAGGCGGTTTAACGGCTCCGGTAAACTCTCAGCGGCTCTTTGCTCCCAAACCGTCCGAGTTTCCAGCGACACAAATGGGTGAAACGGAGGAAAAAAGCCCGAAGGACTGAAATATTACAGACTGTCGGAGGTCGAGGAGCAGAACACCTTCAAGTCCACCTGGATCCTCATCCACCACAAAGTCTACGATGTCACCAAGTTTCTGGAGGAGGTGAGCAACTCACTTTCTGGAAGTTTTTATGTCAACAAACGCGAAAATAATCCACAGCAGGAAGTCAACAAAGCTCAATAAACTTAACACAGCTTTAAATTCACGTGTGGTTAACTTTAGAAAGTGATGAAAATGTGGCTTTTTTGGGCTGAAATTTGGTCCAAACTGGTTACTGTGCTCAGAACAGTATCACCGGGGCCCCAATAAGGCTCCTGGGGGAACCCCTTAGAAATAAAGTGACCACTCCAATAATCAACAACCAATAACCAATAACCAATCAATGTCAGCTGATTATTATTTGAGTTATGAAAAAGCAACAGTGTGAAACAGGTTAGCGTAATTAAATATATCAGAATTTAGGTGTGCTTTAAACCTTTGAAACTTGGGGAAAACTAACTAACTTTCTTTCTTTCAAAAATTAAAGAAATGATTAAAAAAATACAAAAAAACTAAAATTTTGCAGTAAATGTTAAATACATAATTATGACAACTATAAATATATTTGAATGGATATTTGCCCTTGCTTTAAAAAAATAAACTTGTGTAATTTGCAGGACATTTATTGTCAAGTTGCTCCATTTTAGATAGATAGAAATTAAACCAATGACTATTACTACTAATATAGATATTTGAGCTTTTAAGAGTATTTGAACATAAAGAAATGAACATTGTTTACAATGATCTCATAAATTAGCGTATTCTGTGATATTTAATCGTATCTTCAGCATTTCACTGATTTGATGTTATTTATTGGCTGACAGGTTACCTTTATATTAGCAATAAGCTGCTATCTACTGTTATATAATAACCACAGTTTAAATCAAAAGTGAAGACTTTTATTTTGTTGCTAATCTGACATTTGTGTTAAATGTATGGGAGACCAAAGGTGACATGACTGTTTTTAGTGTTTGCATGATTAATTTGTGACATAAAAAATGTGACTTTTAAGCTGTTTTTTTTTTTTTTGTTTTTTTAATTTTTTTTTCCCAGCACATTTTTTTTAGATAATTTTCGTTTTTGTTTTGTTTTTTTTGCATTTTTGTGCTTCTTATGGGGTAATTTTTTTCATTTTGTTTTTGGTTAATTTTTGGTTGGATGTTGCTTTCTTTCTATCCATGATGTTGAAAGATCTCAAACCAGTTTGCTCAGCTTTCAAAGGGTTCATTGAGAAAATAGTCTCAAGTTTCCTGAATGAACAGTGTCATTTAGGAGTTATTGTAGAGAAACTAGGAATTTCCCAGTTTTTCCCAACTCCTTCAAACCCAGATTCATTTTTATTTCTCATCAGTTTATAATCAGAAACTTAATTCTTAGTATTTATTGATTTGTACGCTTTTCTATTGATAAATTTTGCATTTTCTGCACAACAACTCTGTAATAAATGAGGAGGAAATGAATCTTTATCTGATCAGTTTGGTTGACAGTTTGGACCTTTGACCGGCGGCCTCGTCACAGCGACTCGATGTTTTCGTGGTTTAAAGCCGTCCACGGTTCAGGGTGTGGACGCGCCGTCCAACTGTTGACCCAGTTTTCAGGTTGAATAGTCTCAGTTTACCTGAGAAACCGAGCGGATAATGATCCCGTTTGAATCGGAGGCGTTTTCTGTCTGTTCAGAGGTGATGGGGGTTTAAAAAGGAGCTGACTGAAGTGAGATTTTTATCAAAACTCAACACTAATGAAGATATGAGAGTTTCAAAGTTATTGTATCTAAAGAAATAACCATTGTTGACAATGATACCTCATCTTTTGGTGATTTAGTGATACTTCGCCTTTTGAAAGCTTTTTTTCCCTTTGCATTCAGAATCACGGGGAAAAAAAATGAGCTACTTGGCAAGAACTGTTTCACAAAATGCAAAATAAAGACTAAATATATACAAATATATATATGTATATATGTGTATGTATATATATATATATATATATATATATATATATATATATATATATATATATATATATATCCCTAACTGTAACCCTTCCCTAAAATGTCTGGGGGGAAAAAGTAAAAAAATAGGGAAAAATTCTATGTATATTATCATAATTACATATTTTAAATTACTGTACAGAATAATTGCATTTTTTGCCTTCGTCCCATGTTTCTGTGGATGCTTTCAAAAACACGGAAAAAACGCAATGAGAAACTTGGAAAGAAATGTTCCACAAATTGCAAGAAATTTGTAGATTTAGATTTATTTTATTTTATTTTTGTTTTAAAGGGAGAATAAAATGTCTTGGGGAAAAAGTAAAAAGGTAGAGAAAAACTATTTATAATTATCATAATTCCATATTTAAAATCATGTATAATAATAATAATTACATTTTTTTCCCACTTTTGAAGGGTTAATAAGCAGGAACCACTTTTATTAAATTCAATACTGATACTGATGAGTTTTGTAGAAAAAAAGATTCAGAGTTTTCTGGCTCACTGAGGGGGTGTGTGTGTGTGTGTGTGTGTGTGTGTGTGTGTGTGTGTGTGTGTGTGTTTTTTATTGGTAAATCATTGCAGCACATTTTAGATTAACTTGAATGAGATGGTATCAGCACATCTTGTGCTGCGTTCAGACGCCTTTCACAAGTTGTTTAACCCTTTGAAAACTCTGTTCGATTTC